>NC_053022.1:237101703-237245710 GCF_003073215.2 Triticum urartu
CCTTCCGGCTCAGACGCCAGTTTAAACATGAGCTGGATCTCGACCAATCAATTGACCATCGATCTTACCCCTAAGGCTATTCAACTTATCCATCCCTGATCAGAGCATTGCTTCTGATCCCTTGTCTTGGAATTGATAATTCCTTTGCATTTGAGCCTTGAATTAGTCGGTTGTTTCTAAAGTCTGATTTCCTTGCATTGTTTCTCCCTCTGGTTGAGTACCGATGCTCACACCAGATCCCTTGAGGACCACCAGATCCTTTGTTGGATTTTACCCGACAGCGTCCTTCATATTCAATAAGTCTGTGAGCCTTTCCTCGGATACATAATGCCTTTGGTAAATTGTATCCTCTGCTTTCTCAAGCATGCTCTACTATCGAGCTTGTGTTGTTTATTCTTGAAATTTGTGGTATATACTCCTAAGATGCCCTGATGGGTTGAACCTATGCCTTCCCCAAACGGTATGAACCCGAAAGTTTTCGTGAGTCATACTCTTCTGTTGCTCCGCCAGACAGAATTTCTACACTACAACCTCATCAAAAGCGAGAAGTAAAATGAAAGGTTATGCATTGAAGAAGTGGGAGTCGACCTTGAGCCCTTGTGTTCATGCCCATGGACCCAATGTGGAACTTTTCTTTGAAGCTTCTTGTAAATGATAATAATCCCCTTGTTATAAGTTTGTCCTGTATCTATGTTTGGTCCTTTACAATCATGGTTCCGACCATATTTTCTCCTTAATACCATTTCTCGGACAAGTTGAAGTACTTGTCTTGTGCAGATCATTGCACTTGTCCAACCTTTACTTTGATCTACCGTCGAGTATTACACTATGATATCTTGATAATGTCATGGTACTACATAACTTCTTATGGGTTCTTCATCAAATGTTATTTCTCCCCTAATCCAATTTTTCTTAGGTTCTGGGTTGTCATCAACCGAGAACACCGAATAGTGAATCGAGTCTGTACTCCGATTCAATAACTCCTAAGTAATTTTCATTTCTTACATGTTTAATAACCCTTCAAGTCATTCCTAGCCTGATTGGCCATATCATTATCATGAAAAAATTTAACTGTGCTACCTGGTCCTTCTTCCCGGAGCAAAATTTTCGATGATGAGCTAAGCTTACGTCGATCTTCCTCGTCATAACACTTTGCCTTGAACTACAAGCTTGTTTTGAGTTTGTGTCATACCCTTGGTTTTAGTAACCTTTCGCCTCATCATTCCTTTGGCTTGATGTCATCGCCGATCGATTACATCTTCATGAAATCTCTCAACAATTGTGTCGTGATCATCATCGGCATTCTAAGCTCTTCCAGGATGTCAATTGAGTTCATGATGAGAAATACCATCCTTGCCCTTAATGATCTGTATTATCATCGACCACTTTATTGACTTCCCTCCAACACAAACTTGTCGTGTTTTGTGTTATACCTTGAGTTCCTTGCTATCCAGCATTTGTTCTTCTTTACCTTGGAGTATTACCATCTTTAATGTCAAGAAAGTCGTGAGAATTTAACCACCTCTTAAGGATTCTTGATACAGGTAATACTTCTCACCATCACCTTTCTTTCTTGGTCCCCGTGTTGGTTCTAACCGGGATACCAACAGGTGAACGGTGCTGTTTGGATTCTGCCCTTCTAGCAACCCTATTGCTTTGAAATTAATGGTCGAAGGTTCATTCTTAGACTATTGATCACTGAATCAGCATTCTAACATTTGATCATGCTACCTAAGGCCATACTTTGGGCACCCTTTTCAATTAATGTTTAATTGTGTATGTTTTCCTTGAGCATACATCATTTTATCATTTGATCCGACAAATGTTATCTCCTTGTTCACATAACTGTGGAAATCCATCTTTTTGGATACCTCGTTGAATTATTGCTGAGTCCATCAGCCACCTCTTCATCATCTCCTTGGCTTAATGATGAATCCCTTTGTGTATCCAGAGTCTGACCTTTGATTAAAGACCATGTCAATGCTATCTCGAAGCATGCCTATGGTACTCCGATTTTCAACAAGAACATTGGAGCCCAATGCTGAATGCTTCTTGCTCAATTATCCAAACATCATTGTATGGGTAATGTCATGAAATTCCTCTCCCATTACCTAAATGGTATTCTATGTTATATCCTGTCATGGATATCATGCTCTGCTTGTCCTTGGGAAGGATATACCCTTGAAATATGTGTTTAAACACATTTTTCCTTTTCATTGTTCTGTTTAATCTGATAATCATATTTTCCTTTCCATTGTTCTGTTTAACCTTCTTGAGGTTTATATGATCTAAGCAGTAATGCGTCACTGCTTTTATCAGCACCTGAGTGTACAACTCTGTCAGTAAGACCCTGTTACTATTGTTGTTGACATCCTGGTAACCCCCGATGGACGAGAACTTTGCCTATTGGTCCGCCTCGTTCAACGAGCAGGAAAATGGTTCTCTTCGTCCCTCGCCCTTGGTACCGATGTTGTTGCCAACATAACTGACATGCTATCCGCTGACATGTCTTTCCTACATGGTCATGCAAGACGTCACCGCCCTTCCTACCGTTAACTCACATGGTGGGCCCATAACCCACAGTTCCCAGGATCGAAACCTGACTCTCATGTACACCTCTATCTCCGAAGTTATTCCTCGCGCTTGACTTCGTATGTAGTTCACAGGTCACCTTCCTAGAGATGATCTACTCTGGTATCAGAAACAATACCTATTCCTGCTGCTCCGAACCCTTTTCGTGCGCCGTTCCAGACAGCGAACGATTGTCTAAACCACTTGAAACTTCTTACTGTACCTTCTTGCTTGGCTCTCGATGTGTTTCATTTGACCAACTCGAGAGATATTCATGTAATCATTCATGGGATAACCCCCTGTGATTACCCCTTATAGCCTTCCATCCTTGTCGAGCCCCCCCTGTCCTAGTCGTAAGCACGACGGAGTTCCAGAAGAAAAGATGCGTACTACATCAT
This sequence comes from Triticum urartu, assembly GCF_003073215.2. Classification (NCBI taxonomy): domain Eukaryota; kingdom Viridiplantae; phylum Streptophyta; class Magnoliopsida; order Poales; family Poaceae; genus Triticum; species Triticum urartu. The sequence continues at coordinate 237,104,673 of NC_053022.1, forward strand.
GATGACCTAAAGGAGAAAAATGAATACATCAACATAATGGATCGACCACTTCGAGAAGAGCAATCAAGACCGAGAAGGTCCGTTAGAATTTCGTAACCAAATTCCCCTCACTTCCCCTCTTAAATCTCGGGACGAGATTTCTTGTAGTGGAGGAGAACTGTGACGCCCGGATAATTAAGCTACAGTAAATCCCTGTTAATGATGCCATGTCACCTCAGTCACTGTAGTTAGTCTCGAGTTAGATCAAAACCGATTCATATTCAAAATTAAATTAATGTCAAACAATTAAAATTTTCAAAAAGTCAAATCTAAAATGTTCAAAGTGTAGCAAATAAATCATAGATGATTATGGTGGTGGATCCAAATTAACATACAATGATTAAATGCACTAGATAATAGGAACCGTCGCTGAAACAATTATTTAAACGTCTCTTAAATAGTTAAATTATTTAAAACTACTTTTTATAACTACAAGAATAATTGTGGCGGTGATATAATTACTATTAGTAATTTAGGTGCTAACTATATGTTTTACAAAACTAAAACAATTAAGGAAATGAAATAAAACAGAAAGGGAAATAAAAGAAAAACAAAAATACAAAAAAAAGATAAAAGAGAAGCCCCCCTACCCCCGCGCTGGGCCACGGCCCAGATGGCCTCGGGGCCAATTAGGCCGGCCCAGCCGACTCCCACCGTCCACGCTCGCCGCGCGTTTCCGCGACCGCGGCCCTCGCGCGCTGGCCGCCGCTTGGGCTACGACCTTGACCCCGCACCCGCGCCCGTAAACCCGCCTACCACGCGCGCCCCGCCCTTCGCCGGCGCCGCCTCTGCCGATGACGCCCACTGCTTGCCGTCGCGGCGCCTGACCGCGCGCCATCACCGGCGGCACACCCCGCCATGGGTTCTGTTGAGCGAGCCAGCCGGTCCCTGTTGGAACAGTGGTGATAACCCCCATATTAGTTTAAGGGCTACCCCCCTGTGGGTATGACTAGTGGGGCCGCCCCTTTTAGAACAAAAAAAGAATATCAAAATAACTAAAAACAATTAATAATTAATTAATTTAATAATTTAATAATTAATTAACTTAATTAGATCTGTTAAATTAACCTGATTAACTCTGATTAGATAACCTAATAATTAATTAACTAATTAATTATGTTTAGTTAAACTGTGACTATGACAAGTGGGACCCACACGTAAGTTTGACTAGTCAACAGGACCGTTGACTGCTGACTGGACCTGCTGACTGTGCTGTTGACCCAGTCAATGGCCCCATCTGTCAGGTTGACCAGTCAACCCCTGTTGACTGCTGAGGTCGGCATGACATCATGCTGATGTCATAAATTCAATTTCAAATTAAATAAAATAATTAATTAAATTCTAGAAATTAATAAATTCTTTTAAAAATCATATAAAATAAACCGTGACTCAGATGAAAATACTTTGTATATGAAAGTTGCTCAGAACGACGAGACGAATCCAAAAACGCAGCCCGTTCATCTGCCATGCGTCCCTAGCATAGCGAACCTGCAACATTTCACCTCCGGTTCATCGGTACGGAATCGCGAAACACCGGGAATACTTTCCCGGATGTTTCCCCCCTTCGTCGGTATCACCTTCTACCGCGTTAGGGCATACCTAGCACCGCGTATTGCCTCTTTATGTTTTGTGATGCTTTGTTTGCATTATATTTATTGTTTCTCCCCCTCTTCTCTCCGGTAGACTACGAGACTGACGTCGCTGCTGCCCTGATCGACTATGGTGTTGACGACCCCTCTCTCTTGCCAGAGCAACCAGGCAAGCCCCCCTTGATCACCAGATATCGCCTACTCTTCTCTATACTGCTTGCATTATAGTAGTGTAGCATGTTACTGCTTTCCGTTAATCCTATTCTGTTGCATAGCCTGTCATTGTTCTACAACTGTTGATACCTTACCTGCAATCCTAAATGCTTAGTATAGGATGCTAGTTTACCATCAGTGGCCCTACATTCTTGTCCGTCCGCCATGCTATACTACTGGGCCGTGATCACTTCGGGAGGTGATCACGGGCATATGTTATATACTTATACTGTTACATTACTTATGATACTGTTCGGAGATGGGGGCTGAAGGGGCAGGTGGCTCCATCCCGGTAGAGGTGGGCCTGGGTTCCCGACGGCCCCCGACTGCAACTTTGTGGCGGAGCGACAGGGCAGGTTGAGACCACCTAGGAGAGAGGTGGGCCTGTCCCTGGTCGGCGTTCGCAGTTACTTCAAAATAACACGCTTAACAAGATCTGGGTATTTGATCTGAGTCTGGCTACTGGCCTATACGCACTAACCATCTACGCGGGGGAAGTTATGGGCACTCGATGTCGTGGCATCAGCCGAAGCCTTCATGACGTTAGCAACTGAGCAGCGCGTGCCGGATTGGACCATAAGCATGCTCATGTATTAAGGGGGCTAGTTCTGCTTCCGGCCGCCCTCGCAACGTGCAGGTGTGCAATGGGCGATGGGCCCAGACCCCTGCGCCATAGGATTTAGACCGACGTGCTGACCTCTCTGTTGTGCCTAGGTAGTGCTGCGATGTGTTGATCTTCCGAGGCCGGGCATGACCCAGGAAAGTGTGTCCGACCAAATGGGATCGAGCGTGTTGGGTTATGTGGTGCACCCCTGCAGGGAAGTTAATCTATTCGAATAGCCGTGATCTTCGGTAACAGGACGACTTGGAGTTGTACCTTGACCTTATGACAACTAGAACCGGATACTTAATAAAACACACCCTTCCAAGTGCCAGATACAACCGGTGGTCGCTCTCTCACATGGCGACGAGGGGAGGATCATCGGTTAGGATTATGCTATGCGATGCTACTTGGTGAACTTACCATCTACTCTCTTCTCCTGCTGCAAGATGGAGGTTACCAGAAGCGTAGTCTTCGAAAGGACTAGCTATCCCCCTCTTATTCCGGCATTCTGCAGTTCAGTCCACATATGATACCCTTATTCCATTTGATACCAATGCATACATATGTAGTGTAGCTCCTTGCTTGCGAGTACTTTGGATGAGTACTCACGGTTGCTTTTCTCCCCCGGGGCCGCGGCCTCCTTCCCCGCACCACGCTTGGGCCACGCGCCCCACCGTCCACGCTCGCCGCGCGTTTCCGCGACCGCGGCCCTCACGCACTGGCCGCCACTTGGGCTACGGCCTTGACCCTGCACCCGCGCCCGTAAACCCGCCTGCCACGCGCGCCCCGCCCTTCGCCGGCGCTGCCTCTGCCGACGACGCCCACTGCTTGCCGTCATGGCGCCTGCCCGCGCGCCATCGCCGGTGGCACACCCCGCCATGGGTTCTGTTGAGCGAGCCAGCCGGTCCCTGTTGGAACAGTGGTGATAACCCCCCATATTAGTTTAAGGGCTAACCCCCCTGTGGGTATGACTAGTGGGGCCGCCCCTGTTAGAACAAAAAAAGAATATCAAAATAACTAAAAACAATTAATAATTAATTAATTTAATAATTAATTAACTTAATTAGATCTGTTAAATTAACTTGATTAACTCTGATTAGATAACCTAATAATTAATTAACTAATTAATTATGTTTAGTTAAACTGTGACCATGACAAGTGGGACCCACGCGTAAGTTTGACTAGTCAACAGGACCATTGACTGCTGACTGGACCTGCTGACTGGACCACGCGTAAGTTAGGATTATGCTATGCGATGCTACTTGGTGAACTTACCATCTACTCTCTTCTCCTGCTGCAAGATGGAGGTTACCAGAATAGTAGTCTTCGAAAGGACTAGCTATCCCCCTCTTATTCCGGCATTCTGCAGTTCAGTCCACATATGATACCCTTATTCCATTTGATACCAATGCATACATATGTAGTGTAGCTCCTTGCTTGTGAGTACTTTGGATGAGTACTCACGGTTGCTTTTCTCCCCCTTTTCCCCTTTCCTATATCCGATTGCTGCAACCAGACGTTGGAGTCCAGGAGACAGACGCCACCGTTGATGACGACTACTACTACTCGGGAGGTGCCTCCTACTACGTGCAGCCCGCTGACGACGACCAGGAGTAGTTTAGGAGGATCCCAGACAGGAGGCCTGCGCCTCTTTCGATTTATATCCTAGTTTGTGCTAGCCTTCTTAAGGCAAACTTGTTTAACTTATGTCTGTACTCAGATATTGTTGCTTCCGCTGACTCGTCTATGATCGAGCTCTTGTATTCGAGCCCTTGAGGCCCCCTGGCTTGTAATATGATGCTTGTATGACTTATTTTTATTTGTAGAGTTGTGTTGTGATATCTTCCCGTGAGTCCCTGATCTTGACCATACACGTTTGCGTGTATGATTAGTGTACGATTGAATCGGGGGCGTCACAGCGCCCTTGGCTTGGCGCTCCTCCCGAACTGCCACCAACGCCGCACTGGCGAAGTACGGGGTGGCAGCAAGGTAGAGTACCAGAGGCTCGAGGGGCTGTGGTGCCACCATCACTAGAGGGCTAGTAAGGTATTTCTTGAGGTCTTGGAAGGCCCGGTCGGCCTCCGGGTTCCACTCGAACGGGCCCTTCCTCTTCATGAGATTGAAGAATGGTAAGGCGCGCTCTCCCAGTTTGGAGATGAAACGCCCTGACGTAGTCACCCACCCTGCTAGCTTCTGCATCTCTTTGAGGGTCTGCGGCGGGCTCATGTCCTCGATAGCCTTGACCTTCTCCGGGTTCGCCTCAATCCCCTTGTGGGACACGAGGAATCCCAGCAGCTTGCCGGAGGGGACACCGAACACACACTTCTCCGGGTTGAGCCTCAAGCTCACTTGGCACAGGCTCTAGAAGGTCTCCTCCAAGTCTTGAATCAATGTCCTTGCCTCGCGAGGTTTGACCACTATGTCATCGACGTAAGCGTCTGCGTTCCTCCCGAGCTGCCGCCCCAGAGCGATGTGCATCAACCGCTGAAAGGCCGCGCCTGCATTGCGCAGCCCAAAGGGCATGCAGGTGTAGAAGTACACCCCACATGGTGTCAGGAAGGCCGTATTCTCCACATCTTCCACCGCCATCTTGATTTGATGATACCCCGAGAACGCATCCAGGAAGCACAGCAGGTCGCACTCGGTGGTGGAGTCAACAATCTGGTCGATGCGCGGGAGTGGGAACGGGTCTTGAGGGCAGGCTTTGTTAAGATTGGTGAAGTAAACGCACATCCGTTCCTTCCCGCCTTTCTTCGGCACCACGACAGGGTTCACCAGCCATTCGGGGTATCAGACCTCTCGGATGGCACCTGCCGCTTCCAGCTTGCATGTCTCTTGGATGATGAAGGCCTGCTTCTCAGTGGACTGCCGTCTCACTCGCTGCTTCACGGGGCGGATGTTGGGGCATACCCTTAGATGATGCTGGATCACCTCCCTTGGGACCCCTACCAGCTGATTGGGCTCCCATGCGAATATCTCCTTGTTCGCGCGCAAGAACCTCACCAGGGCTTCTTCTTGTTCCAGGTCAAGGCCGGCTCCTATGGTAAAGGTGGCTCCTGAAGACCCGTCCTCACTGACCGATACCTGCTTATTTTCTGCCTTGTCTTGGGTGAACAACTTCTTCTTCTTGGTGGGTGCGGCCTCCCTGGCCGCGGGGGCACCGGTGTCGGCGGGTTGTGCTGCTGCCGCGGTCTTGAAGCCGAGCCTGAGCACCTTCACGGCCTCCTTAGTGTCCCCCTTGATGGTGAGGACGCCCTTGATCCCTGGCATCTTCATGAGGTTGTAAGCCGGGTGAGTCACCGCCATGAACTGAGCGAGAGCCGGGTACCCGAGGATGGCGTTGTACGGGAGACCGATGCGAGTGATGTCGAAGTCCACCAGCTCGGTGCGGTAGTTGTCGCGTGTGCCGAAGGTGACAGGGAGGCGGATCTGTTCCAGGGAGTGGGCAGCTCCATCACCCACTCCCGAGAAGGGCTTACTGAGGCCGAGCCGCTCGAGTGGCACGTGGAGAAGGCTGAAGGCGTCCACGGAGAGCAAGTTGAGGCCAGCACCACCGTCGATGAGGGTCTTGGTGATGGCCACGTTGCATATGGTGGGCGTGCAGAGCATCGGGAGCATTCCAGAGCCGGCGATGGAGTCGGGGTGGTCTTCTGAGCCGAAGGTAAGGTCGGCCTCCGACGCAGCCCAGCCCGGCGGAGCCCCCGGGTGCCAGGAGGTGGCTCCGATCTGACGAAGGAACGACTTGGCGTGGCGATCTGACGGCGGTGCTTGAGAGCCACCCAGCAGGGCCGCGACTGCGTGGTGTGCTGGCACCACGTAGCGAGTAGTGAAGAGGTCACGGAGCTCCTCCCAAGATGCCACCGTGGATCCAGGAAGGTTGAGCAGCCAGGCGCGTGGCTCGCCGGTGAGGGCCATGGGAAGCCAGTTGGCCATGACCTTGTCATCACCCCCGGCTTTGAGGACGGCCTCCTCGTACGCCAGCAGGAAAGCTGGCGGGTCCGCCGCACCGTCGTAGCGCGGCGGCATCTCTGGCCTGAACTTGGGCAGCCACTTCACCCGCCGCAGGGCGGGGTCCAGGGCTCGGAGCCCCTGGCCCCGTTATCAATGCTGACAGTTGGGGTCGGCGGCAGGGCGCCTGCCATTTGGGCGAAGCGCGGTGGCGACGGAGCGCAGATCGACGAAGGGGAAGCCATGATGCACCCCTACCTGGCGCCAAATGTCGGTTGTGGTGTTCCGGCAAACCCTTAAGGTTCGAACACTGGGGTGCGCGCGAAGTCTTTTCCTCCCACTGATCTATGCCCTAGCTCGCTAAGATCTCGCGGACGAACTCGATGAACTTGCAACACAGAAAGACACAAGATTTATGCTGGTTCGGGCCACCGTTGTGGTGTAATACCCTACTCCAGTGTGGTGGTGGTGGATTGCCTCTTGGGCTGATGATGAACAATACAAGGGGAAGAACAACCACCTTAGGTTGAGGTGTTCTTGTGCTTGGCCAACTTGTGTGGGTGAGAGTGATTTTCTGGCCCTCCCTGCCTATGGTGGTGGCTAGTCCTATTTATAGAGTCCCTGGTCCTCTTCCCAAATATTGTGTGGGAAGGGAGCCAACAACGGCAGGCAATTTTGAAGGGGGGACAGCTAGTACAAGCCATCCTGACAAAGGTGGTCTTCGCCTGCCAAAGGCTCTGGTGGTGACGCCGTCTTGGGCTCCAAGATGACCTCCGTCTTGCCGTCCTTCTGGTCTTGGTCTTGTTGCACCAAAATGGCAACCTTTGCTTGATGCCTCGGTACTCCTCGCCTATGCTAGTCTCCTTAGCACCAAAGAGGAAATAAGGAAGCTACGCGCGCTGGCGCCCGCCTGGTGTCGATTGTCATGGCTCACGTCACGTGAGCCTCGTGAGGTTTGCCTCGCCTTGATATCACCGCTCCTCATGAGCCTGCCTGACTAGGCAACTCTAGAGGAGGTCTTGCGTCATCCGCCTCGCGAGGCTTGGCCCCTCGTGAGGGTCTTGGATGCCTTGTTGATGAAGATAGGTCGTACGGACAGCTGGCTTAGCCATGCCGCGGGCCGCAGGCAGGAAAGTCTGGGGACCCCCATTCCCAGAACACCGACATAATTGCTGTCCTCCGAGTCCCCATATGTGGTCTGTTCATCAGAGCTGTCTTGCCCGCCTTCCTGTTCCTCCTGCTCGGATTCTACCTCAACAGGGTCTTTGTTGTCCGGAGTATCATCTTCTCTGGTGCTGGCAGTGTTTTCTCTTGGGTGATGTGACCTAGGGCGCCGGTGTCCGGGCTCTGTACCAGGCGGTTTATTCTCGACCGGATCCTCGCTTTCATCGTCGAGAGCACCGTAAGGTGTGTCTATTATACACATGTCATACCATGAAGTGGGCATCCCATGTCGAGCGGGTAGTAAGCTCTGGCCCTACCCCTTATCGTCGTCCACACCGTCGATGTCTTCGGGGCGGGGGTCGGGCGTGTTGGTTAGGTCTTCAACAGTGGCTACGAAGTGGGTGGCGGGTGGGAAACAAAATTCTCCATCGTCCGCTGAAAGTTCGAACCGAGCATAGTTCAGCGACGAGTCGTTTGCCAGGGATAGGTTTTTAGCGAGTTTAGTATGTCACCCATGGGCGAATGTTGGAAGACATCTGCGGTGCTGAACTTGAAGATCGATAACCGATCGAGTTCGGTATACGCGGGCTCGCAGGGTTCCGAGTTCGACATCGGAGGCGAGTCCGAGGTTCCGTTGATGCAGATACCGTATGAAGTGGAATCTGCGTGCGGCTCCAGCGCCGCGGAATCGGTAGCCCCCGTGATGGGGTCGAGCTTCCCATCTTCGGGCGACTTGATCTGCTCCGGATTTAAGGCCAGAGCTGCTACAGGAGCTATCTCCTGGATGCGGCCCGATGACAGGTTTAAGCCATGTTCATCGAGGCGATTGGGAGCGATTGCCGTGGTCTCGAATCCTTCGAAGATCAAATCTACACGGATGTCCACGACGTAATTCAAGCTTACAAATCTGACCTGATGTCCAGGGGCGTAGCTGTCGATCTGCTCCAGATGGCCAAGCGAGTTGGCCCGCAGTACGAAGCCGCCAAATATGAAGATCTGTCCAGGGAGGAAGGTTCCTCTTTGGACAGCGTCATTATTGACGATTGAAGGGGCCATCGAACCTTTTGTCGATGGCATAGTGGAACTCTCAATGAAAGCACCAATGTCGGTGTCAAAACCGGCGAATCTCGGGTAGGGGGTCCCGAACTGTGTGTCTAGGATCGATGGCAACAGGAGAGACGGGGGACACGATGTTTACCCAGGTTCGGGCCCTCTCTATGGAGGTAATACCCTACTTCCTGCTTGATTTAGCTTGATGAATATGAGTATTACAAGAGTTGATCTACCACGAGACCGTAATGGCTAAACCCTAGAAGCCTAGCCTATGAATATGGTAATGAGTATATGTGATGTCCTTTCCGGACTATCCCCTTCGGTTTATATAGACACCGAGGGGATCTAGGGTTTACATGGAGTCGGTTACATAAGAAGGAATCTTCGGTCGCCAACCTTGCCTTCCATGCCAAGTAGAGTCCAACTCGGACACGGTGCACTCTTCGGCCTTTATGTCTTCACAGCCCATCAGTCCGGCCCATGGATAACAGGCCGGACGCCCGAGGACCCCTTAGTCCAGGACTCCCTCAATGGGTCCGCTAGGTACTTGGTGAGGCGATGGTAGGTTCATGGGAATGACCTTGGGATGCTCCGCATCATTTAACCTTCAACAAGGACCGACCGTAGTCAAATTCGATTCAACTAAAGTTGGAGAAACAGACACCCGCCAGCCACCTTTATGCAAAACAAGTTGCATGTCTGTCGGTGGAACCGGTCTCATGAACGTGGTCATGTAAGGTTGGTCCGGGCCACTTAATCCAACAATACCGTTGAATCAAAATAAGACGTTGGTGGTAAGCAGTATGACTATTACGCACACAACTCTTTGTGTTCTACTGGTGCATATCATCTACGCATAGACCTGGCTCTGATGCCACTACTTGGGAACGTAGCATGAAATTTCAAAAAAATTCCTACGATCATGCAAGATCTGTCTAGGATATGCATAGCAACGAGAGGGGGAGTGTGTGTCCACGTTCCCTCATAGAACGAAAGTAGAAGCGTTAGGTTAACGCGGTTGATGTAGTCGAATGTCTTCACGATCCAACCGATCTAGTACCGATGACACCTCCGAGTTGAACACATATTCAGGTCGATGACGTCCCTCGAACTCTTGATCCAGCAGAGGGTCGAGGGAGAGTTTCGTCAGCACGATGGCGTGGTGATGGTGATGGTGATGTGATCTGCGCAGGGCTTCGCCTAAGCACTACGATGCTATGACCGGAGGAGTAAAATGTGGAGAGAGGCGCCACACATGGCTTGGAACACTTGGTGTGTCTCGAAGGGGTGCCCTGCCCACGTATATAAAGGAGGGAGAGGAGGAGGCTGGCCACCAGGGGCGCGCCAAGAGGGGGGAGTCCTACTATGACTCCAGTCCTAGTAGGATTTGCCCCCCTTTTTTCCTTCTCATGGAGGGGGAAAGAGGGAAGGAGAGGGAGAGGGGGAAAGGAAAGGGGGTCCGCGCCCCCTTCCCCTTCTCCAATTCGGACAACCCATGGGGGGGGCACGTGCCACCCATTGTGGTCTCCCCTCTCCCTCTCCCCTATGGCCCATTACTTCCCTGGGGAGTTCCGGTAACCCCTCGGTACTCCGATAAATATCCCAAACGTCCCGAAACCATTCCGGTGTCCAAATACTATCGTCCAATATATCAATCTTTACCCCTCAACCATTCCGAGACTCCTCGTCATGTCCGTGATCTCATTCGGGACTCCAAACAATCTTTGGTCACCAAAACACATAACTCATAATACAAATCATCATCGAACGTTAAGTGTGCAGACCCTATGGGTTCAAGAACTATGTAGACATGACCGAGACACATCTCCGGTCAATAACCAACAGCGGAACCTGGATGCTCATATTGGTTCCTACATATTCCACGAAGTTTTTTATCGGTCAAACCGTAATGACAACATACATTATTCCCTTTGTCATCGGTATGTTACTTGCCCGAGATTCGATCGTCGGTATCTTCATACCTAGTTCAATCTCATTACCAACAAGTCCCTTTACTCATTCCGTAATGCATCATCCCGCAACTAACTCATTAGTCACATTGCTTGCAAGGCTTATTATGATGTCCGTTACCGAGAGGGCCCAGAGATACCTCTCTGATACTCGGAGTGACAAATCCTAATCTCGATCTATGCCAACCCAACAAACACCTTTGGAGATACCTGTAGAGCATCTTTATAATCACCCAGTTACGTTGTGACGTTTGATAGCACACAAGGTATTCCTCTGGTATCCGGGAGTTGCATAATCTCATAGTCAAAGGAATATGTATATGACATGAAGAAAGCAATAGCAATAAAACTTAACGATCATTATGCTAAGCTAACGGATGGGTCTTGTCCGTCGCATCATTCTCCTAATCATGTGATCTCATTCATCAAATGACAACTCATGTCTATAGTTAGGAAATTTAACCATCTTTGATTAACAAGCTAGTCTAGTAGAGGCTTTACTAGGGACTGATGTCGCTTGAAGCTACGTCGGTATTTCCCCAAAGAGGAAGGGATGATGCAGCACGGCGGCGGTAGGTATTTCCCTCAGATATGAAACCAAGGTTATCGAACTAGTAGGAGAACCAAGCAACACAACGTAAACAGCACCTGCACACAAATAACAACTTCTCGCAACTCGACGTGTTAAAGGGGTTGTCAATCCCTTCCGGGTACAGCGCCTCAAGATAGGCAAACAGACGTGAGGTAAATTTGTAGTAGATTGATAGATCGAACGCCAAACAAATAAATAAAGATAAATTGCATCAAGGTATTTTGGGTTTTTGGTTTAATAGATCTGAAAATAAAAGCAAATAAAAATATATCGCAAAGGCAAATATATGAGAAAGAAGATCCGGGGGCCGTAGGTTTCACTAGTGGCTTCTGTCGAGAAAAATAGCAAACGGTGGGTAAACAAATTACTGTTGGGCAATTGATAGAACCTCAAATAATTATGACGATATCTAGGCAATGATCATTACATAGGCATCACGTCCGAGATTAGTAGACCGACTCCTGCCTGCATCTACTACTATTACTCCACACATCGACCGCTATCCAGCATGCATCTAGTGTATTAAGTTCATGGAAAAATAGAGTAATGCAATAAGAACGTTGACATGATGTAGAAGAGATCCGTTTATGTATGGAGGTAGATATAGATCCCCTCTTTTTATCCTTAGTAGCAACGATACATACGTGTCGGTTCCCTTTCTTTCACTGGGAACAAGCACTGTAAGATCGAACCCACTACCGGGCACCTCTTCCCATTACAAGTTAAATAGATCAAGTTGGCCAAACAAAACCCAAATATCGTAGAAGAAATACGAGGCTATAAGAGATCATGCATAAAAGAGATCAAAGAAACTCAAATACTTTCATGGATATAAAAAGATAGATCCAATCATAAACTCAAAGTTCATCGATCCCAACAAACACCCCGCAAAAGAGTTACATCATATGGATCTCCAAGAGACCATTGTATTGAGAATCAAGAGAGAGAGAGAGAGAGATGAAGCCATCTAGTTACTAACTACGGACCCGAAGGTCTACAAAGAACTACTCACGCATCATCGGAGAGGCACCAATGGAGGTGGTGAACCCCATCCGAGATGGTGTCTAGATTGGATTTGGTGGTTCTAGACTCTGCGGCGGCTGGATGAATATTTTGTCGACCCCCCTAGGGTTTTGGGAATATTGGGGTATTTATAGAGGAAAGAGGTGGTCCGGGGGGCACCCGAGGTGGGCATGATGACCCACAAGTATAGGGGATCTATCGTAGTCCTTTCGATAAGTAAGAGTGTCGAACCCAACGAGGAGCAGAAGGAAATGATAAGCGGTTTCCAACATGGTATTCTCTGCAAGTACTGAAATAAGTGGTAACAGATAGTTTTATGATAGGATAATTTGTAACGAGCAAGAAGTAACCAAAGTAAATAAAGTCTAGCAAGGTGGCCCAATCCTTTTTGTAGCAAAGGACAAGCCTGGACAAACTCTTATATCGAGAAAAGCGCTCCCGAGGACACATGGGAATATCTTCAGGCTAGTTTTCATCACGTTCATATGATTCGCGTTCGGTACTTTGATAATTTGGTATGTGGGTGGACCGGTGCTTGGGTACTGCCCTTACTTGGACAAGCATCCCACTTATGATTAACCTCTATTGCAAGCATCCGCAACTACAACAAAAGTATTAAGGTAAACCTAACCATAGCATGAAGCATATGGATCCAAATCAGCCCCTTACGAAGCAACGCATAAACTAGGGTTTAAGCTTCTGTCACTCTAGCAACCCATCATCTACTTATTACTTCCCAATGCCTTCCTCTAGGCCCAAATAATGGTGAAGTATCATGTAGTCGACGTTCACATAACACCACTAGAGGAGAGACAACATACATCTCATCAAAATATCGAACGAATACCAAACTCACATGACTACTAATAGCAAGACTTCTCCCATGTCCTCAGGAACAAATGTAACTACTCACAAAGCATATTCACGTTCATAATCAGAGGGGTATTAATATGCATATAGGATCTGAACATAAGATCTTCCACCAAATAAACCAACTAGCATCAACTACAAGGAGTAATTAACTAGCAATCTACTAGTACCAATCCCAGACTTGCAGACAAGAATTGGATACAAGAGATGAACTAGGGTTTTGAGAGGAGATGGTGCTGGTGAAGATGTTGATGGAGATTGCCCTCTCCCGATGAGAGGAGCGTTGGTGATGACGATGGCGATGATTTCCCCCTCCCAGAGGGAAGTTTCTCTGGCAGAACAGCTCTGCTGGAGCCCTAGATTGGTTCCGCCAAGGTTCCGCCTCGTGGCAGTGGAGTTTCGTCCGAGAAGATGACTTATGATTTTTTCTCATAGAAGGACCTCATATAGCAGAAGATGGCCATCGGCGCGCCCCCACCCTCGTGGGCAGGGTGTGGCCCCCCTGGTGAACTTCTTGCGCTCAATATTTTTCATATATTCTGAAAACATCTTCCGTGAAGTTTCAAGACGTTTGGAGCTGTGCAGAATAGGTCTCTAATATTTGCTCCTTTTCTAGCCCAGAATCCCAGCTGCAGGCATTCTCCCTCTTTATGTAAACCTTGTAAAATAAGAGGGAATAGGCATAAGTATTGTGACATAATGTGTAATAACAGCCCATAATGCAATAAATATCGATATAAAAGCATGATGCAAAATGGACGTATCAGGGCACAACCCACCAGGGCGCGCTTAGGCCTCCTGGTGCGCCCTGGTGGGTTTTCCCCTCCTCGGGACTCCCCCAGGTGCAACCAGGGCCCAATATCTTCCATCTGGTCCATAAACAATCTCCGTAAAGTTTCGTGGCATTTGGACTCCGTTTGATATTTATTTTAGGCGACGTAAAAAACATGGAAAAACAGCAACTGGCACTTGGCACCATGTCAATAGGTTAGTACCAAAAAAGATATAAAATGACTATAAAATGATTATAAAACATCCAAGATTGATAATAAAACAGCATGGAACAATCAAAAATTATATATACGTTTGCTACCTCTTGAGCACTGCGTTGGTCTTCCCTTGAAGAGGAAAGGGTGATGCAGCAAAGTAGCGTAAGTATTTCCCTCAATTTTAGAGAACCAAGGTATCAATCCAGTAGGAGGACACATGCAAGTCCCTCGTACCAAGACAAACAAATAAGAACCTCACAACCAACGCGATAAAGGGGTTGTCAATCCCTTGATGGTCACTTACGAGAGTGAGATCTGATAGAGATGATAAAATAATATTTTTGGTATTTTTATGATAAAGATTAAAAGTAAAGATTGCAAAATAAAAGGTAATAGAAATAGCTTGTTGACGGAAGATTAATATGATGGAGAATAGACCCCGGGGCCATAGGTTTCACTAGTGGCTTCTCTCAAGATAGCATAAGTATTACGGTGGGTGAACAAATTACTGTCGAGCAATTGATAGAAAAGCGAATAATTATGAGAATATCTAGGCATGATCATGTATATAGGCATCACGTCCGTGACAAGTAGACCGACTCCTGCTTGCATCTACTACTATTACTCCACACATCGACCACTATCCAGCATGCATCTAGAGTATTAAGTTCATATGAACAGAGTAACACATTAGGTAAGATGACATGATGTAGAGGGATAAACTCAAGCAATATTATATAAACCCCATCTTTTTATCCTCGATGGCAACAATACAATACGTGTCGTTTCCCTTTCTGTCACTGGGATCGAGCACCACAAGATTGAACCCAAAGCTAAGCACTTCTCCCATTGCAAGAAAGATCAATCTAGTAGGCCAAACCAAACTGATAATTCGAAGAGACTTGCAAAGATAACCAATCATGCATACAAGATTTCAGAGAAGAATCAAATATTGTTCATATATAGACTTGATCATAAACCCACAATTCATCGGATCTCGACAAACACACCGCAAAAAGAGTTACATCGAATAGATCTCCAAGAAGATCGAGGAGAACTTTGTATTGAGATTCAAAGAGAGAGAAGAAGCCATCTAGCTAATAACTATGGACCCGAAGGTCTAAAGTAAACTACTCACACATCATCGGAGGGGCCATGGAGTTGATGTAGAGGCCCTCCGTGATCGATGCCCCCTCCGATGGAGCTCTGGAAAAGGCCCCAAGATGCGGCAGTGGAAATAGGGTTTCGTGGTGCTCTTGGTTGTTTTCTGGGTATATGAGTATATATAGGAGGAAGAAGTAGGTCGGTTGAGCCATGAGGGGCCCACGGGGGGGGGGGGGGGGGGGGGGGGGGGGGGGGGGGGGGGGGGGGGGGGGGCGCGCCTAGGGGGTAGGCGCGCCCCCCTGCCTCGTTGACTCCTTGTTTGTTTCTTGACGTCCACTCCAAGTCCTCTGGATCACGTTTGTTCCAAAAATCACGTTCCTGAAGGTTTCATTCTGTTTGGATTCCGTTTGATATTCCTTTTCTACGAAACACTGAAATAAAAAAAAGAAACAATTTGCACTGGGCTTTGGGTTAATAGGTTAGTTCCAAAAATAATATAAAAATGTAAAAATAAAGCCCATTAACATCCAAAACAGATAATATAATAGCATGGAACAATAGAAAATTATAGATACGCTAGAGACGTATCAAGCATCCCCAAGCTTAATTCCTCCTTGTCCTTGAGTAGGTAAATGATAAAAACAAAATTTTTGATGTGGAATGCTACCTAACATAATTCTCAATGTAATTCACTTTATTGTGGCATGAATATTCAGATCCAAAAGATTCAAGACAAAAGTCTAATATTGACATAATAATAATACTTCAAGCATACTAACTAAGCAATTATGTCTTATCAAAATGACATGGAAAAAGAATGTTCATCCCTACAAAATCATATAGTTTGGTCATGCTCCATTTTCGTTACACAAGAATGCTCTCATCATGCACAACCCCGATGACAAGCCAAGCAATTGTTTCACACTTTAGTAATCTCAATTTTTTTTCAACTTTCACGCAATACATGAGCGCGAGGCATGGATATAGCACTATGGGTGGAATAGAATATGATGATGGGGGTTATGTGGAGAAGACAAAAAAGGAGAAAGTCTCACATCGACACGGCTAATCAATGGGCTAGGGAGATGCCCATCAACTGATGTCAATGCAAGGAGTAGGGATTGCCATGCAATGGATGCACTAGAGCTATAAATGTATGAAAGCTCAACAAAAGAAACTAAGTGGGTGTGCATCCAACTTGCTTGCTCACGAATACCTAGGGCATTTGAGGAAGCCCATTGTTGGAATATACAAGCCAAGTTCTATAATGAAAAATTCCTACTAGTATATGAAGGTGACAAAACAAGAGACTCTCTATCATGAAGATCATGGTGCGACTTTGAAGCACAAGTGTGGAGAAAAGGATAGTAGCATTGCCCCTTTTTATTTCTTTTTTTTGGGCCTTCCTTTTTTTATTTGGGCTTTCTCTTTTTTGGGACAATGCTCTATTAATGATGATCATCATACCTCTATTTATTTACAACTCAATGATTACAACTCGATACTAGAACAAAGTATGACTGTATATGAATGCCTCCGGCGGTGTACCGGGAAGGGCAATGAATCAAGAGTGACATGTATGAAAAATTATGTACGGTGGCTTTGCCATAAATACGATGTCAACTACATGATCATGCAAGGCAATATGACAATGATGATGTGTGTCATGATAAATGGAACGGTGGAAAGTTGCATGGCAATATATCTCGGAATGGCTATGGAAATGCCATAATAGGTAGGTATGGTGGCTGTTTTGAGGAACATATAAGGAGGTTTATGTGTGATAGAGCGTATCATATCACGGGGTTTGGATGCACCGGCGAAGTTTGCACCAGCTCTCAAGGTGACAGCGGGCAATGCACGGTACCGAAGAGGCTAGCAATGATGGAAGGGTGAGAGTGCGTATAATCCATGGACTCAACATTAGTCATAAAGAACTCACATACTTATTAAAAAAATCTAGAAGTCATCAAAAACCAAGCATTACGCGCATGCTCCTAGGGGGATAGATTGGTAGGAAAAGACCATCACTCGTCCCCGACCGCCACTCATAAGGAAGACAATCAAATAACACCTCATGTTTCAAATTTGTTACACAACGGTCACCATACGTGTATGCTACGGGACTTGCGAACTTCAACGCAAGTATTTATCAAATTCACAACTACTCAACTAGCACACTCTAATATTACCACCTTTATATCTCAAAACAATTATCAAGTATCAAACTTCTCCTAGTACTCAATGCACTTTTTATGAAAGTTTTTATTATACAATCTTGGATGCCTATCATATTAGGACTAAATTCATAACCAAAGCAAATTACCATGCTGTTCTAAGATAATATCAAAATAATATAAGTGAAGCATGAGAGATCAATAATTCTATAAAATAAAACCACCACCGTGCTCTAAAAGATATAAGCGAAGCACTAGAGCAAAATTATCTAGCTCAAAAGGTATAAGTGAAGCACATAGAGTATTCTAATAAATTCCGGTTCATGTGTGTCTCTCCCAAAAGGTGTGCACAGCAAGGATGATTCTTAGAAACTAAAAAGCAAAGACTCAAATCATACAAGACACTCCAAGCAAAACACATATCATGTGGTGAATAAAAATATAGCTCCAAGTAAAGTTACCAATGGACGAAGACAAAAGAGGGGATGCCATCCGGGGCATCCCCAAGCTTAGGCTTTTGGTTGTCCTTGAATTTTACCTTGGGTTGCCATGGGAATCCCCAAGCTTAGGCTCTTTCCACTCTTTGTTCCATAATCCATCAAATCTTTACCCAAAACTTGAAAACTTCACAACACAAAACTTAAAAGAAAATCTCGTGAGCTCCGTTAGTAAAATAAAACAAACAACCACTTCAAGGTACTGTAATGAACTCATTCTTTATTTATATTGGTGATAAACCTACTTTATTCCAACTTTTTATGGTTCATAAACTCTATTACTATCCATAGATTCATCAAAATAAGCAAACAACACACGAAAAACAGAATCTGTCAAAAATAGAACAGTCTGTAGTAATCTGTAGGTTTCGAATACTTCTGGAACCCTAAAAATTCTAAAATAAATTTATGGACGTGTGGAATTTATCTATTAATCATTTTCAAAAAGAATTAACTAAATATCACTCTCCAGTAAAAAAAATGGCAGCAAATCTCATGAGCGCTAAAGTTTCTGTGTTTTACAGCAAGATCGCCAAGACTTTCCCCAAGTCTTCGCAAAGGTTCTACTTGGAACAAACACTAATTAAAAGCATAAAAACACATCTAAACAGAGGCTAGATGAATTATTTATTACTAAACAGAACTAAAAAGCAAGGAACAAAAATAAAATTTGGTTGCTTCCCAACAAGTGCTATCGTTTAACGCCCCTAGCTATGCATAAAAGCAAAGATAGATCTAGGTATTGTCATCTTTGGTATGAAATCCATAAGTGGCCCTCATAATAGATTCATAATGTAATTTAATTTTCTTTCTAGGAAAGTTCTCCATGCCCTTTGAGGGAGTCCTGGATTAGGGGGTGTCCGGATGGCCGGACTATATCTTCAGCCGGACTCCTGGACTATGAAGATACAAGATTGAAGACTTCGTCCCGTGTCCGGAAGGGACTTTCCTCGGCGTGGAAGGCAAGCTTGGCGATACGGATATGCAGATCTCCTACCATTGTAATCGAATTTGTGTAACCCTAACCCTCTCCGGTGTCTATATAAACCGGAGGGTTTTAGTCCATAGGACAACATACAGAACAACAATCATACCATAGGCTAGCTTCTAGGGTTTAGCCTCTCCGATCTCGTGGTAGATCTACTCTTGTACTACCCATATCATCAATATTAATCAAGCAGGACGTAGGGTTTTACCTCCATCAAGAGGGCCCGAACCTGGGTAAAACTTCATGTCCCTTGCCTCCTGTTACCATCCGGCCTAGACACACAGTTCAGGACCCCCTACCCGAGATCCGCCGGTTTTGACACCGACATTGGTGCTTTCATTGAGAGTTCCTCTGTGTCGTCGCTGTTAGGCTTGATGGCTCCTACGATCATCAATAGCGATGCAGTCCAGGGTGAGACCTTCCTCCCCGGACAGATCTTCGTTTTCGGCGGCTTCGCACTGCGGGCCAATTCACTTGGCCATCTGGAGCAGATCGAAAGCTATGCCCCTTGCCGTCAGGTCAGATTTGGAAGTTTAAACTACACGGCTGACATCCGCGGGGACTTGATCCTCGACGGATTCAAGCCACTACCGAGTGCGCCGCATTGTCACGACGAGCATGATCTAGCTCTGCCGCCGAATAGTGCCCTGGAGGCCGCACCCGCATCGGCTTCGACCCTTAATTCGAAGCCAACTGCGCCGATCGAGGATGGGTGGTTGGACGCCGCCTCGGGGGCTGCGATCCCAACGGCGATCGAGCCGAACACCAGCCCTGCACTCCGCGAGACTCGTGACTCCAAGGAGCCGGACTCCTCTCCGGACTCCGAACCCTCCGCGCCCCTGCCGATCAAATCCGATTGGGCACCGATCATGGAGTTTACTGCCGCGAACATCTTTCAGCACTCGCCTTTCGGCGATATTCTGAAGACACTAAAGTCTCTCTCTTTATCAGGAGAGCCCTGGCCGGACTACGGTCAGCAAGGTTGGGATACGGACGATGAAGAAATTCAAAGCCCACCCACCACCCACTTTGTAGCCACTGTCGATGATTTAACCGACATGCTCGACTTCGACTTCAAAGACATCGACGGTATGGACGCCGATGCAGGAGACGATGAAGAACCAGCGCCTATTGGGCCCTGGAAAGTCACCTCGTCATACGACATATACATGGTGGACACCCCAAAAGAAGGATATGGCGATGGAATAGCGGAGGATGACCCCTCCAAGAAACAGCCTAAGCGCCGGCGTCAGCGGCGCCGCTCAAAATCCCGCCAAAGCAAACACGGCGATTCCGGCACGGGAGATAATAATACTCCGGAGAGTGCCGAAGAAAACCCCCTCCAGCAAGATTCAGCACAGGGGGATAGAGAAGCCAGCCCTCATGGGAGAGCGGCAGACATAGAGGTCGAGGACGATAATTATACGCCTCCCTCCGAAGACGAGGCAAGCCTCGACGACGACGAATTCGTCGTGCCAGAGGATCCCGTCGAGCAAGAGCGTTTTCAACGCAGGCTTATGGCCACGGCAAGAAGCCTCAAGAAAAAATAGCAACAGCTTAGAGCTGATCAAGATTTTCTAGTCGACAGATGGACTGAAGTCCTTGCAGCCGAAGAGCATAAACTCGAACGCCCCTCCAAGAGCTACCCAAAGCGCAGGTTGCTACCCTGATTAGAGGAGGAAGCACTTAAACCTACATCACCAGCACTTGATACGGCCGACCGGCCACCTCGTGGCCGCGACAGAGAGGCCTCTCGGCCCTCCACTCAAGCCACACCCCGTACCAAGGCATGGGAAAATGCGCCTGACCTGCGAGATATGTTGGAGGACAAGGCAAGGCAAACAAGATCGATCTACGGATCGCGTGGGCGCCCCACGACTCGAGACGGTAACCATCACACCGGACCCAAATCCGGCAGGGCCAAACACAGTAGACAAAGCTCATTGGAGCTATGTCGTGATATAGCCTAGTACAGAGGTGCCGCACACTCACTATGCTTCACAGACGAAGTAATGGATCATCAAATCCCCGAGGGTTTCAAACCCGTAAACATCGAATCATATGATGGCACAACAGATCCTGCAGTATGGATCGAGGATTATCTCCTTCATATCCACATGGCCCGTGGCGATGATCTCCACGCCATCAAATACCTCCCACTCAAGCTTAAAGGACCAGCTCGGCATTGGCTTAACAGCTTGCCAGCAGGATCAATCGGTTGTTGGGAGGACCTAGAAGTCGCATTCCTCGACAATTTCTAGGGCACTTATGTGCGACCCCCAGACACAGAGGACCTAAGCCACGTAATTCAGCAGCCAGATGAATCGGCCAGGCAATTCTGGACACGGTTCCTAACAAAGAAAAATCAAATAGTCGACTGTCCAGACGCAGAGGCCCTAGCAGTCTTCAAGCACAATATCTGTGACGAGTGGCTTGCCTGGCACCTTGGACAGGAAAAGCCGAAATCTATGGCAGCACTCACGACACTCATGACTCGCTTTTGCGCGGGAGAAGACAACTGGCTTGCTCATTGCAACAATATGACCAAGAACCCTGGTAATTCGGATACCAGGGACAGTAGTGGTAGGTCGCGTCGCAACAAGCAGAAGCGCCGCATTAACGATGACAATGCTGAGGATACATCAGTTAATGCCGGATTCAGAGGCTATAAATCCGGTCAGCGGAAAAAGCCATTCAAAAGAAATCCTAGGGGGCCGTCCAGTTTGGACCGAATACTCGACCGCTTGTGCCAGATACACGGCACCCCCGAAAAGCCGGCCAACCACACCAACAGGGATTGTTGGGTGTTCAAGCAGGCAAGCAAGTTAAATGCTGAAAATACTAACAAGGGGCTGCATAGTGATGACGACGAAGAGCCCCGGCCGCCGAACAACAGTGGACAGAAGGGTTTTCCCCCACAAGTGCGGACGGTGAACATGATATACGCAACCCACATCCCCAAGAGGGAGCGGAAGCGCGTGTTAAGGGACGTATACGCGGTAGAGCCAGTCGCCCCAAAGTTCAACCCATGGTCCTCCTGCCTGATCACCTTTGATCGAAGGGACCAACCCACTAGCACCCGTCATGGCGGATTCGCCGCATTGGTTCTAGACCCAATTATTGACGGATTTCATCTCACTAGAGTCCTTATGGACGGCGGCAGCAGCCTGAACCTGCTTTACCAGGATACAGTGCGGAAAATGGGCATAGATCCCTCGAGGATTAAGCCCACCAAAACGACCTTTAAAGGCGTAATACCAGGTGTAGAGGCCAACTGTACAGGCTCAGTCACACTTGAAGTGGTCTTCGGATCTCTGGATAGTTTTCAAAGCGAGGAGTTAATCTTCGACATAGTCCCATTCCGCAGTGGCTATCATGCACTGCTCGGGCGAACCGCATTCGCCAAGTTCAATGCGGTACCGCACTACGCATACCTTAAGCTCAAGATGCCAGGCCCTCGAGGAGTAATTGCGGTCAATGGAAACACCGAACGCTCTCTCCGAACGGAGGAACACACGGCGGCCCTTGCTGCTGAAGTACAAAGCAGCCTCTCCAGGCAGTTCTCCAGTCCGGCCATTAAACGTCTGGACACCGTCAAGCGCGCCTGAAGTAACCTACAACAAGACCGCCTGGCACGTTCCGAGCAGGCGTAGCAATGCGGCCCCAACCCTAGCCCTCGCAAAAATGCGACACCAGTACTTCGCGTACATAACTACGCTCTAGAAATACCATTGGTGCAGGGGGAGGGGCAGCATCACAGGATGCCCGAAACATGGCTTAAACCGCACCAGGGGCTGCCAATTTTTTAATTTTCTCTTACTTTCAGGATTCCACTCTTCGGAAGGCCTGTTCGGCAGTTCAATTGCCGCACAAACGATGCAAGAACCAGGGAAGCAGACAAGCCATGCCGCATTACGGAACTCCCAGGTGGTCTCTATCACGAGCAGTATACCTGTTTCGCTTACCATTCCGCAGCCTGCCCCTGGAACGGACATGTTAAATAGTCCAACCTCTTGCTTATCGCATTATTTGTATCGTTCTGCTTTGATCGCAGCCCTTTTTAATAAACAATGCATAGCTTTTGTCTATTTCTGCATTACTCTTTTTTTACAAATATATGTTCCTTAACGACATGTTGCACCCGTACACTTTGGTACGGCCAAAATATGCCAGGGGCTTTAGTACCCCTCAATATGGTGTGAGAAGTCTGAACACTTTAACAAGTGCGGCACCCCGAACTTATAGCATTATATGCATCGGCTCTAAATCATGTCTTGGGTCAATAGTTGGGTTTGCCCGGCTCCTATGTTTTGGTGCCTTACATTCCGCTACATCGGCTAAGGTAGCACTAGGAGAACTACTGCAATTGTGCCCCAGTTGAGCTAGGTCGAGCACCTCAGTAGAGAAAGCTAAAACTGACTATCATGATGAAGCGAGAGCCGGTCGCTGTTCGAGAGGTTTTTCGAGTCCTTAAAGACTTATGCCGCTTAGAGCGAGGAGTCGACTCTGTTCGGCCAAGGCGTGGATAGCGCCCCGAACTCGGTCTTCTGAATACCAGGGGCTTCGCCAAAATTTAAAATTATAAAATTCTATGGCTAAGTGAGAGTGTTCACGCATTATAGTCCGATTGCCTTGTTCGTTGCGCTGAGCGCCTCCCTCGAAGGACCCAAACATGGGAAAAAGAGCGCTCAGGTTTATCCCCGAACACCCCAGCACTAGCGGCACGGGGGCAGAAGCCGACGGCTCGCCATCTCTCAGAATTGATAAACAGCCGCACAGAAGGTAATATTTTAAATTCCAACAGCATTGCTTAGCGCATATGAACAAGTTTTCAGCGCACAGGACAAACCGAGCGAGTTTTACTCAAATATTACATCCCTGGAACATTCATCCGCCACAAGGCGGGCACCCTTCAAAACATCCTTATGATAATTCTCGGGCTTGAGATGCTCCTTCCCCGGCGGTGGCCCGTCCTTCACAAGCTTCTCAGCATCCAGCTTGCCCCAATGCACCTTAGCACGGGCAAGGGCCCTATGGGCACCTTCAATGCAGACGGAGCGCTTGATGACTTCGAGCCTTGGACAGGCCCCCACCAGCCGCCGCACCAGCCCGAAATAGCTCCCAGGTAGAGCCTCTCCAGGCCACAGCCGAACTATGAGGCCCTTCATGGCCTGTTCGGCCGCCTTGTGGAGCTCGACCAATTGCTTCAGCTGGTCGCTCAGGGGCACGGGGTGTCCGGCCTCAGCATACTGAGACCAGAACACCTTCTCTGTCGAGCTGCCCTCCTCGGCTCGATAGAATGCGGCGGCATCGGACACGCTACGAGGAAGATCTGCGAATGCTCCTGGAGAGCTCCGGATTCGGGTAAGTAACAAGTAACTTACGTTTATGTGTTTGCTTTGCATAAAGAATGCCTTACCCGCCGCTATCTTTTTCACCTCAGCCAACTCCCGGAGGGTCTTCTGGGATTCGACCTTGGCAGACTTCGCATTTTCAATAGCCACCGCGAGCTCGGACGCTCGCGTCTTTCAGTCAAGTTCCAAACTCTCATGTTTTTCCATGAGAGCCTGGAGCTCTTGCCGCACCTTGCCAACCTCGGCCTCATACTTCTCCCGCTCGGTGCGCTTCGTGGCCGCCCTCTTCTCGGCCTCGACCAGCGCTTGCTTAAGGGTCGCCACCTCAGACGTGGCCCCTACAATAGCCACGATAATCCTGTCATTTTTTGCAATTGCACTTTATATATATATATATATATATATATATTTAAAACAAGGTATTTCTTACCTTCCTTCTCCTTGAGCTGCTTCTTGGCACGCCCGAGCTCTTGCTCGGACTGCTCGAGGTTCTGCTTTAGCGTGTCCACTTCCGCAGTCAGTACGGCGGACGCCAGCAGAGAAGCCTGCATACGCATATTGACTCCTTTTTGTTGTTCTCCTGCGAATTTCATTTTGATCCTCTATTCGGCTTTTCTTCCCGAACGCCAAACAGAGCATCAGGGGCTACTGTCTATGCGGTAATATTATTTACACATTCTTTACTTACCTCAAAGCCTGTTAAAAGGCTAGTACAAGCTTCAGTCAGTCCGCTCTTGGCGGACTGAACCTTTTGGACCACTGCACTCATAATAGTGCGGTGCTCCTCGTCGATGGAGGCGCCTTTGAGCACCTCCAACAGATTGTCCGGCGCCTCCGGTTGGACGGGGGTCACCAGCACGGTGGGCTTGCTCCTCTTGGAAGGAGGTCGCCCGCCGGACTCTGGAACCTTTGAAGCTTCCGGAGCGGTGTCCGGCCTAGAGCCGGACTTGGAGTCTAGGAGGTCGCCTTGCGGCGCCTCCAGGACCACCTCCTCCCGGCTTGGAACCTGTTGGGACAACACTTCGGCGTCGTCCGTAGGACGGGGGGAGGAAGCCGTCGGAAGCGAATTCACATTCGACGAGTCCAGTGAACCGCTCGACGACGCGTCGAGCCAGTCTTTGGGTGGGCTGCATAATCATATTCGACATAAGGGAAAGCTGTGCAATAAAGGAATACTATGAATTACTCTGGTATCCGGATACTTATGATTTCGCCAGGGGCTTGGCCCTGAGCGGCCACTCCTCTCCGCCATCGTCGGCGTTGGTGGAGTAGTCCGGAGGAAGGGTTTTCCCTTTCTTGGACCCTTTGGCCTCCCCAGTTGGGGCGGCCTTCCTTTTCTTCCCTTCCCCCGCTGGAGGGGGAGAGGTCTCTTCTTCCTCCTCCTCGTCTTCGTGGGAGGAGTGCGTCTTGGAGTCATCGGATGATGAATCCGACACCTCCGGGCGCCGGGCACTCTTTCGAGTCCCCGTGGTCTTCTTCTTGGCCTTCTTCTCTGGCACCACATGGGGTGCCGGGACCAGCAGCTTCGTCAAACGAGCGTCCGCTGGGCCTTCGGGCAAAGGAGCCGGGCAGTTGATCTGTCCAGACGTCTCCTACCAATCCTGTCAAAGGTAAGGGAGCTTAGATCCCGCATGGAGTCAAACTATGAAAAAATGATACCCTATAAAAGGTAAAAATAGCTTACCGCATGAGCGTTACGCTGCGTACTGAATCCGCGATCCTCGGTAGCGGATGCGGGGGCCTCGGCACCCTTGAAAAGCACCTTCCAGGCATCTTCGTACGTCGTGTCGAAGAGCCTGCTCAGAGTTCGGTGCCGTGCCGGGTCGAACTCCCATAGGTTGAAAGCCCGTTGTTGACACGGGAGGATCCGGTGGATGAGCATAACCTGGACTACGTTAACAAGTTTGAGCTTCTTGTCCACCAGGGTTTGGACGCATGTTTGGAGTTCGGTCAGCTCTCCTTTTTACCCCACGACAGGCCCATCTCCTTCCAGGAGGTAAGCCGCGTAGGGGGTCTGGATTGGAACTCGGGGGCTGTGACCCATTCAGGGTCGCGCAGCTCGGTGATGTAAAACCACCCCGATTGCCACCCCTTCAGGGTCTCCACAAAGGAGCCCTCGAGCCATAAGACGTTGGGCATCTTGCCCACCATGGCGCCTCCGCACTCCGCCTGGTTGCCGCGCACCACCTTCGGCTTGACATTGAAAGTCTTGAGCCATAGGCCGAAATGGGGGCGGATGCGGAGGAAAGCCTCGCACACGACAATAAACGCCGAGATGTTGAGGACAAAGTTCGGGGCCAGATCGTGGAAATCCAGGCCATAGTAGAACATGAGCCCCTGGACATAGGGTGGAGAGGGAAGCCCAGTCCGTGGAGGAAATGGGGGAGGAACACCACCCTCTCATGGGGCCTAGGGGTGGGGATGAGCTGCCCCTCTTCAGGAAGCCGGTGCGCAATGTCGTTACACAAGTATCCGGCCTTCCTTAGTCTTTTGATGTGTCCCTCCGTAATGGAGGAGACCATCCACTTGCCTCCCACTCCGGACATGGCTGGAGAAGGTTGAGGTGGGGAGTGCGGACTTGGGCGCTGGAGCTCGAGTGCGCGAAAATGGATAGGCGAAGGAGGAAGAAGGCGTAGGTGAAAAGGTGGATCCTTATCCCCTTATATGGGTGGATGCAACTACGTGTCCCCACCAGCCTGGTAAAACTCGCTTATCTCCAAGCGCCGTAATCAATGGTGCGGTTGGGTTACCCACGCCCGTATTGATGAGAATCCCGGAATAAGGGGACACGATCTCTGCTTTAACAAGACGTGCCAAGGAAACCGCCTCGCATGATGTGCTGAGGTGGGATAGTAAAACGATTCGAATAAAGGCTTGGCCGTGGTGCGTCACACTACGGAATACGTCAGCAGATTAGATTTGTGTAAATATTATTCTCTCTATGGCAATATGTGGAAACTTATTTTGCAGAGCCGGACACTATCTTTGTGTTCAAAATCTTCTATGAAGTACTTGGAGGAGGAACCCGCCTTGCAATTCCGAAGACAAACTGCGTGCCGGACTCGTCGTCATTGAAGCCTGGTTCAGCGGCTACTAAGGGAGTCTTGGATTAGGGGGTGTCCGGATGGCCGGACTATATCTTCAGCTGGACTCCTGGACTATGAAGATATAAGATTGAAGACTTCGTCCCGTGTCCGGAAGGGACTTTCCTTGGCGTGGAAGGCAAGCTTGGAGATACGTATATGTAGATCTCCTACCATTGTAACTGACTTTGTGTAACCCTAACCCTCTCTGGTGTCTATATAAACCGGAGGGTTTTAGTCCGTAGGACAACATACAGAACAGCAATCATACCATAGGCTAGCTTCTAGGGTTTAGCCTCTCCGATCTCGTGGTAGATCTACTCTTGTACTACCCATATCATCAATATTAATCAAGCAGGACGTAGGGTTTTACCTCCATCAAGAGGGCCCGAACCTGGGTAAAACTCCGTGTCCCTTGCCTCCTGTTACCATCCGGCCTAGACACACAGTTCGGGACCCCCTACCCGAGATCCGCCGGTTTTGACACGGACACCCTTCCTTAACGGAAATTGGAATCTAATATTCCCTTCTTTCATATCAATAATTGCACCAATCGTTCTAAGGAAAGGTCTACCAAGAATAATAGGACACGAAGGATTGCAATCAATATCAAGAACAATGAAATCTATGTGCACATAATTCCTATTTGCAACAATAAGAACATCATTAATTCTTCCCATAGGTTTCTTAATGGTGGAATCCGTAAGATGCAAGTTTAAAGAACAATCATCAAATTTACGGAAACCTAGCAAATCACACAAAGTTTTAGGAATCGTGGAAACACTAGCACCCAAATCACATAAAGCAAAGCATTCATGATATTTAATTTTAATTTTAATAGTAGGTTCCCACTCATCATAAAGTTTTCTTGGGATAGAAACTTCCAATTCAAGCTATTCTTCATAAGATTGCATTAAAGCATCAACGATATGTTTAGTAAAAGCTTTATTTTGACTATAAGCATGTGGAGAATTTAGGACGGGTTGCAACAAGGAAATACAATCTATCAAAGAGCAATTATGATAATTAAATTCCTTGAAATCCAAGATAGTGGATTCATTGCTATGTAAAGTTTTGACCTCTCCAATCCCACTTTTATCAATTTTTGCATCAAGATCTAAAAACTCCGAATCATTGGGACGCCTTCTAGCTAAAGTTGACTCATCTCCAGTCCCATCATTATCAAGATTCATATTGCAAAACAAAGATTTAATAGGGGACACATCAATCACTTTTAGATCTTCATCTTTATTATCTTCAAATTCTTTCGGTTTGGCAGCTGTCTTATTAACTAAGGTGGCCTGCTTATCCGAAATTTGGGCTATTAAGTTTTCAAGATGAGCGAACTGAGATTTCAGACCATAAGATTCTTTAGACATATCATCGAGCTCTTTATTCATGTACCCCCATAATTTTTTTTGTTCTTTAAGCTCGTTTCTGAAGAAATTATTATGCTCAAACTGCAAGGACATAAAACCTCTAATGTTGTTTTCAATTTCTTCCAACCTTCTTAGGTGAGGATCAAAACCTTTTGGTAAAGCCATCGCGGCAAACAAACCAACACACAAGCAAACAAGAGGCAAACAAAGAGAGGCTGTAGCGACCAGACCTCAAACAGTCTGATCTCTGTGCTCCGGTGTCATCCCTGGATCAGTAATGCTGACACCACACAGTACTCGAAGGATTTATAGCAGAGTAGCAATCACACACTTATTACATCGAGCGTCTCAAAAGAGAACTTATTACAATAAGTATGGCTTAAGGCCATCTAATAACGATAACAGCGGAAGGCTTGGAAGATAAGTGAGTCCATCAACTCCAACGGCATCACTGAGGATAGAACCACGACCTAAAACTCCTTAATCGTCGTCTGAAAAGTCTGCAACATTAACGTTGCAGCCCGAAAACGGGTCAGCACATGGAATATGCTGGCAAGGTAACACATAGAGAATAATGGAATGCAACAGCTATACTATATGCATATTTGGCTGGTGGAAAGCTCTATGGTTACAGTTTTTGCGTAAAGCCAATTTTTCCCTACTTCAAAGGAATAGAATTGATTACTATCATGGTGGTTGTGAAACATTGAGAATGGTTGACAGCATTCTCAATCCCAATTAAGTAACATCATTAAAACCCATCAAAATTAATTTAGAGTAACACGTTGAGATTCACATGAAAATCCAAGTAC
The DNA here is from genome assembly GCF_003073215.2 of Triticum urartu. Taxonomy (NCBI): domain Eukaryota; kingdom Viridiplantae; phylum Streptophyta; class Magnoliopsida; order Poales; family Poaceae; genus Triticum; species Triticum urartu. The sequence continues at coordinate 237,134,121 of NC_053022.1, forward strand.
TAGATACTCAAGATTGTCCATAACCGGGGACACGGCTAACCATGATTAGTTTGTTACACTCTGCAGAGGTTTGCGCACTTTTCCCCACAAGACTCGATCGCCTCCGTTTGGTTTCTCGCACTGCAGGGTGTTTGAGAAGACGGATGATCGAGACACAGTCTTTCAGAAGCGCTAGCACCTTACGACGGGTAGACCGGTACACCTACTTTCCCCTACATCTGCTAGCCTACCACTGTAAGAGTTCGCACAACTTAGTCAACTATGCCAGAGCCCATATTGGCTTGTGGCTGCACACGGAATTTTCTAGTATGAATAATCTCATGATCCCTTTGGGCCTGGGTGGCGGTCCAAGAAAACAGGAGAGTCCTGGTAACCCCAGGTGCCTCAATCCACCCAGATGTGTGTTAGGTTGCCACCTTAAATAAACCCTTAATTAACAATCTCACATCTGTCATGGATATCACTCACCCAATCCACGTCTACTAGCATAGCATGGCATAATAAGCAAACGTAGAAGTAACTCCCAAAGGTTTGAAAATAAACAGGTAATAGGTACTACCTCATCTACTTCCCATCCCACAGTTTAATTAGATCCTAATCATGCAATGTGTGATGATTGATCTAATGCAATAAAACTGGGTTGTAGAAAAGGGTATGATCAAAGTGTTACTTGCCTTGCTGATGATCCGCGTAACCTAGAGATTCAACGTAACAGGCGGTGCACTCCGGGTATTCTATCGCAGACAAACAACAAGCATACAATAAGTACTCATCTAATGCACAGGTAAAACTCAAATAGAAGATCTAACCAGAAAGTTCAACTTAAGAACCCTGGTTGGCAAAAAGAATCAAATCGAACGAAGCAAAAGAAATCAAACGGCGAAAGAAAACAACTTCGTTCTAGTAATCTGGATCTAGGGAAAATTTTACAGTAGCAAAAACTTGTTTAAGTTGATTATTCGGAAAGAGGGTTTCGAGACGAAACTCCAGGCGCTTGAATCGCCTGATTCCGATAAACGAGCGAAAAGTTATACTAAAACGAAAATCGGATCAGAAATCGCGATCAGAAAATAACCGCGGAAAATCCGACGAAAAAGAAAAACGACGAACATATTTTTTTTTAAAAAACAGCACGGAAAACGAGGCGGCGGCGAACCTCGAAAAGCGTGCAACTCCAGTGACGGCGGCGGGACAGGGGCTAGGGTTAGGGTTTAGGTGGTGGCGGCGGCTGGGCTGTCGGGCCCCGGGGCGGCGGCTTTTATAGCCTTAGCCGGCGGAGTCCAGGCCGAATACGGCCCGTAGTCGGTTCGCGTTTTTTTTATAAATCCACTTGGAAGAAAAATAAAAATAAATACTAAACGGACTCCAAAAATTACGAAATAAATTTTGCCGGGTTCCTAAAATCAAGCCCGATAAAGTGAACATTTATCTGGGCCCAAACTACAACTTTGAAAAACGCACATTTTTCCTAAATTCAAATAAAAATACCGAAAAACTCCGAAATAAATCTTATTTGATTTTTTTTATTAAATCCTCAATATTTCTATATTTTGGGAAAGTCATTTTATTCCCTCTCTCATATTTTTGTAATAGAAATAATTGATGATAAAATAAATAAAATCAAATGATCCTGTTTACATAATGTGAGAAAACTCAAATATGTAAATAACGAAATCCCCAACTCTCTCCGTGGGTCCTTGAGTTGCTTAGGATTTTCTAGGATCAAGACCAAAAGCAAAGTAAAATATGATATGCATGATGACCTAATGTATAACATTCCAAATTGAAAATTTGGGATGTTACAGAGGCGAATGAAAAAGAGGCGAATAAAACGGCAAGGGTGAAGTGGGGGAGAGGAAAACGAGAGGCAAATGGCAAATAATGTAATGTGAGGGATAAGAGTTTGTGATGGGAATTTGGTATGTCTTGACTTGTGCGTAGACTCCCCGGCAATGACGCCAGAAATCCTTCTTGCTACCTCTTGAGTACTGCGTTGGTTTTCCCTTGAATAGGAAAGGGTGATGCAGCAAAGTAGCGTAAGTATTTCCCTCAGTTTTTGAGAACCAATGTATCAATCCAGTAGGAGGCCACACGCAAGTCCTTCATACCTACACAAACAAATAAGAACCTCGCAACTAACGCGATAAAGGGGTTGTCAGTCCCTTCACGGTCACTTATGAGAGTGAGATCTGATAGAGATGATAAAATAATATTTTTGGTATTTTTATGATAAAGATTAAAAGTAAAGATTGCAAAATAAAAGGTAATAGAAATAGCTTGTTGATGGAAGATTAATATGATGGAGAATAGACCCAGGGGCCATAGGTTTCACTAGTGGCTTCTCTCAAGATAGCATAAGTATTACGGTGGGTGAACAAATTACTGTCGAGCAATTGATAGAAAAGCGAATAATTATGAGAATATCTAGGCATGATCATGTATATAGGCATCACGTTCATGACTAGTACACTGACTCCTGCCTGCATCTACTACTATTACTCCACACATCGACCGCTATCCAGAATGCATCTAGAGTATTAAGTTCATAAGAATAGAGTAACGCATTAGGTAAGATGACATGATGTAGAGGGATAAACTCAAGCAATATGATATAAACCCCATCTATTTATCCTCGATGGCAACAATACAATATGTGTCGTTTCCCTTTCTGTCACTGGGATCCAGCGCCGCAAGATTGAACCCAAAGCTAAGCACTTCTCCCATTGCAAGAAAGATGAATCTAGAAGGCCAAACCAAACTGATAATTCGAAGAGACTTGCAAACATAACCAATCATGCATAAAAGATTTCGGAGAAGAATCAAATATTTTTCATAGGTAGACTTGATCATAAACCCACAATTCATCGGATCTCGACAAACACACCGCAAAAAGAGTTACATCGAATAGATCTCCAAGAAGATCGAGGAGAACTTTGTATTGAGATTCAAAGAGAGAGAAGAAGCCATCTAGCTAATAACTATGGACCCGAAGGTCTGAAGTAAACTACTCACACATCATCGGAGGGGCCATGGAGTTCATGTAGAGGCCCTCCATGATCGATGCCCCCTCTGGCGGAGCTTCGGAAAAGGCCCCAAGATGGGATCTCTTTGGTACAGAAGGTTGCGACGGTGGAAATAGGGTTTCGTGGTGCTCCTGGTTGTTTTCAGGGTATATGAGTATATATAGGAGGAAGAAGTAGGTCGGTTGAGCCATGAGGGGCCACGAGGGGGAGGGCGCGCCCAGGGGGTAGGCGCGCCCCCTGCCTCGTGGACTCCTCGTTTGTTTCTTGACGTCCACTCCAAGTCCCTTGGATCATGTTTGTTCCAAAAATGACGTTCACGAAGGTTTCATTCCGTTTGGATTCCATTTGATATTCCTTTTCCACGAAACACTGAAATAGGCAAAAAAACAACAATTTGCACTAGGCCTTGGGTTAATAGGTTAGTCCCAAAAATAATATAAAAGTGTAAAATAAATCTCATTAACATCCAAAACAGATAATATAATAGCATGGAACAATGAAAAATTATAGATACGTTGGAGACGTATCAACATTGGAGATGTATCAGCATCCCCAAGCTTAACTCCTACTTGTCCTCGAGTAGGTAAGTGATAAAAACAGAATTTTTGATGTGGAGTGTTGTTCATCATGTCATATCATATTATTTTCTTTATAGCATGGACATTTGGACTTTTATGTGATTCAAAGCAATAGTCTAGTTTTGACATGATAATTTAGATACTCAAGCATATCAACAAGAAACCATGTCTTTCAAAATATCAATGCTAAAATAAGTTATCCCTAGCCCATCATGCTCAAACGTTGATCCATTCATGAAACACACTCGAATATTAACTACACCCAATACTTAGGCACGATCATATTGCCTCCTAGTTGGTGCTTTTATATGAGAAGATGGAGACTCAAAATAAAAATTGCATAAAGTAAAGATAGGCCCTTCGCAGAGGGAAGTAGGGATTTGGAGAGGTGCCAGAGCTCAAAGCGAAAATTTTGAGATAAAAACATTTTGGGAGGTGTATTAATCGCACCAACGAAAACGACTTAGAGTTCCCAATACTTTCCATGCATAGATATATCTGAAGGAAATATGCCCTAGAGGCAATAATAAAGTTATTATTTATTTCCTTATTTCATGATAAATGTTTATTATTCATGCTAGAATTGTATTTACCAGAAACATAATACATGTGTGAATACATAGACAAACAGCGTGTCACTAGTATGCCTCTACTTGACTAGCTCGTTGATCAAAGATGGTTAAGTTTCCTAACCATAGACATGAGTTGTCATTTGATTAATGGGATCAGATCATTAGGAGAATGATGTGATTGACTTGACCCATTCCGTTAGCTTAGCACTTGATCGTTTAGTTTTGTTGCTATTGCTTTCTTCATGACTTATACATGTTCCTATGACTATGAGATTATGCAACTCCCATTTACCGAAGGAACACTTTGTGTGCCACCAAACGTCACAACGTAACTGGGTGATTATAAAGGCGCTCTACAGGTGTCTCCAAAGGTACTTGTTTGGTTGGCGTATTTCGAGATTAGGATTTGTCACTCCGATTGTTAGAGAGGTATTTCTAGGCCCACTCGGTAATGCACATCACTATAAGCCTTGCAAGCATTGCAACTAATGAGTTAGTTGTGGGATGATGTATTACGGAACGAGTAAATAGACTTGCCGGTAACGAGATTGAACTAGGTATTGAGATACCGACGATCGAATCTCGGGCAAGTAACATACTAATGACAAAGGGAACAACGTATGTTGTTATGCGGTCTGACCGATAAAGATCTTCGAGAATATGTAGGAGCCAATATGGGCATCCAGGTCCCGCTATTGGTTATTGACCAGAGAGGTGTCTCGGTCATGTCTACATAGTTCTTGAACCCGTAGGGTCCGCACGCTTAACGTTCATTGACGATATAGTACTACGTGAGTTATGTATGTTGGTGACCAAATGTTGTTCGGAGTTTTGGATGAGATCACAAATATGACGAGGAACTCCGGAATGGTCCGGAAGTAAAGATTGATATGTGGATAGTAGTGTTTGATCTCCGGAAGGGTTCCGGAATTCACCGGAAGGGGTTCCGGATGTTTCCCGAAATGTTTGGGCACGAGAACACTTTATCTGGGCCAAAGGGGAAAGCCCATGAGGCTTTTGGAAAGTGCAAAAGGAAGTTTTGCGGAGACCAGAGGCTAGACACGAGGAACCCTAGCGTCTAGGGGGTAGACGCCGGGAACCCTGGCGTCTAGCCCTGGAGTCCGAGAAGGACTCTTGCCTTTCGGGTGAAACCGACTTTGAGGAGGCTTTTACTCCAAGTTTTGACCCCAGGGATCAACATATAAATAGACGGGTAGGGCTAGCACCAAAGACACATCAAGAAACACCAAGCCGTGTGCCGGCAACCCCGTCTCCTCTAGTTTATCCTCCGTCATAGTTTTCGTAGTGCTTAGGCGAAGCCCTGCGAAGATTGTTCTTCACCAACACCGTCACCACGCCGTCGTGCTGCCAGAACTCATCTGCTACTTCGCCCCTCCTGCTGGATCGAGAAGGCAAGGACATCACCGAGCCGAACGTGTGCAGAACTCAGAGGTGCCGTTCTTTCGGTGCTTGGATCGGTCGGATCGTGAAGATGTACGACTACATCAACCGTGTTGATACAATGCTTCCGCTTACGGTCTAAGAGGGTACGTAGACAACACTCTCCCCTCTCATTGCTATGCATCACCATGATCTTGCGTGTGCGTAGGAATTTTTTTGAAATTACTACGTTCCCCAATAGTGGTATCCGAGCCTAGGTTTTATGCGTTGATGTTGTGCATGAGTAGAACACAAGTGAGTTGTGGGCGATATAAGTCATACTGCTTACCAGCATGTCACACTTTGGTTCGGTGGTATTGTTGGATGAAGCAGCCCGGGCCGACATTACGCGTAGGCTTACGCAAGACTGGTTCTACCGACGTGCTTTGCACACAGGTGGCTGGTGGGTGTCAGTTTCTCCAACTTTAGTTGAACCAAGTGTGGCTATGCCCGGTCCTTGCGAAGGTTAAAACAGCACCAACTTGACAAACTATCGCTGTGGTTTTGATGCGTAGGTAAGAACGGTTCTTGCTAAGCCCGTAGCAGCCATGTAAAACTTGCAACAACAAAGTAGAGGACGTCTAACTTGTTTTTGCAGGGCATGTTGTGATGTGATATGGTCAAGACATGATGCTAAATTTTATTGTATGAGATGATCATGTTTTGTAACCGAGTTATCGGCAACTGGCAGGAGCCATATGGTTGTCGCTTTATTGTATGCAGTGCAATTGCGCTGTAATGCTTTACTTTATCACTAAGCGGTAGCGATAGTCGTGGAAGAATAAGATTGGTGAGACGACAACGATGCTACGATGGTGATCAAGGTGTCGCGCCGGTGACGATGGTGATCATGACGGTGCTTCGGAGATGGAGATCACAAGCACAAGAAGATGATGGCCATATCATATCACTTATATTAATTGCATGTGATGTTTATCTTTTATGCATCTTATCTTGCTTTGATTGAAGGTAGCATTATAAGATGATCTCTCACTAAATTTCAAGATAAAAGTGTTCTCCCTGAGTATGCACCGTTGCCAAAGTTCGTTGTGCCCAGACACCACGTGATGATCGGGTGTGATAAGCTCTACGTCCATCTACAACGGGTGCAAGCTAGTTTTTGCACACGCAGAATACTCAGGTTAAACTTGACGAGCCTAGCATATGCAGATATGGCCTCGGAACACTGAGACCGAAAGGTCGAGCGTGAATCATATAGTAGATATGATCAACATATTGATGTTCACCATTGAAAGCTACTCCATTTCACGTGATGATCAGTTATGGTTTAGTTGATTTGGATCACGCGATCACTTAGAAGATTAGAGGGATGTCTTTCTAAGTGGGAGTTCTTAAGTAATATGATTAATTGAACTTTAGTTTATCATGAACTTAGTCGTGGTAGTATTAGCATATCTATGTTGTAGATCAATAGCTCGCGTTTAGCTCCCCTGTTTTATTTTTGATATGTTCCTAGAGAAAACTAAGTTGAAAGATGTTAGTAGCAATGATGCGGATTGGATCCGTGATCTAAGGTTTATCCTCATTGCTGCACAGAAGAAATATGTCTTTGATGCACCGCTAGGTGACAAACCTATTCCAGGAGCAGATGCAGATGTTATGAACATTTGGCTAGCTCAATATGATGACTACTTGATAGTTTAGTGCACCATGCTTAAACGACTTAGAATCGGGACTTCAAAGACGTTTTGAACATCATGGACCATATGAGATGTTCCAGGAGTTGAAGTTAATATTTCAAGCAAATACCCGAGTTGAGAGATATGAAGTCTCCAACAAGTTCTATAGCTAAAAGATGGAGGAGAATAGCTCAAGCAGTGAGCATGTGCTCAGATTGTCTGGGTACTACAATCGCTTGAACCAAGTGGGAGTTAATCTTCCAGATAAAATAGTGATTGACAGAATTCTCTAGTCACCATCACCAAGTTAGTAGAACTTCATGATGAACTATGATATGCAAGGGATAATGGAAACGATTCCCAAGCTCTTCGTAATGCTGAAATCGACGAAGGTAGAAATCAAGAAAAATATCAAGTGATGATGGTAGACAAGACCACTAGTTTCAAGAAAAGGGCAAAGGGAAGAAGGGGAACTTCAAGAAGAATGGCAAGCAAGTTGCTGCTCAAGTGAAGAAGCCCAAGTCTGGTCCTAAGCCTGAGACTAAGTGCTTCTACTGCAAAGGGACTGGTCACTGGAAGTGGAACTTCCCCAAGTATTTGGCAGATAAGAAGGATGGCAAAGTGAACAAAGGTATATTTGATATACAGATTATTAATGTGTATTTTACTAGTGTTCGCAGCAACCCCTCGGTATTTGATACTAGTTCAGTTGCTAAGAGTAGTAACTCGAAACGGGAGTTGCAGAATGAACATAGACTAGTTAAGGGTGAAGTGACGATGTGTGTTGGAAGTGGTTCCAAGATTGATATGATAATCATCGCACACTCCCCATACTTTCGGGATTAGTGTTGAACCTAAATAAGTGTTATTTGGTGTTTTGCGTTGAACATGAATATGATTTGATCATGTTTATTGAAATATGATTATTCATTTAAGTTAGAGAACAATTGTTGTTCTGTTTACATGAATAAAACCTTCTATGGTCATACACACCAACGAAAATGGTTTGTTGGATCTCGATCGTAATGATACACATATTCGTAAAATTGAAGCCAAAAGATGCAAAGTTAATAATGATAGTGCAACTTGTTTGTGGCACTGCCATTTAGGTCATATTGGTGTAAAGCACATGAAGAAACTCCATGCTGATGGACTTTTGGAATCACTTGATTATGAATCAATTGATACTTGCGAACCATGCCTCATGGGCAAGATGACTAAGACTCCATTCTCCGGAACAATGGAGCAAGCAAAAGATTTGTTGGAAATCATACATACTGATGTATGTGGTCCGATGAATATTGAGGCTCACGGCAGGTGTCATTATTTTCTGATCTTCACAGATGATTTGAGCATATATGAGTATATCTACTTGATGAAACACAAGTCTGACACATTTGAAAAGTTCAAAGAATTTCAGAGTGAAGTGGAGAATCATCGTAACAAAAATAAAAGTTTCTACAATATGATCGCAGAAGTAAACTATTTGAGTTACGAGTTTGGCCTTCAGTTAAAACAATGTGAAATAGTTTCACTACTCACGCCACCTGGAACACCACAGTGTAATGGTGTGTTCAAACGTCATAAACGTACTTTATTAGATATAGTGCGATCTATGATGTGTCTTACCGATCTACCACTATCATTTTGGGATTATGCATTAGAGATAGCTGCATTCACATTAAATAGGGTGCCATCTAAATCCGTTGAGACGACACCGTATGGACTATGGTTTGGCAAGAAACCTAAGCTGTCGTTTCTTATAGTTTGGGGCTGCGATGCTTATATGAAAAAGTTTCATCCTGATAAGCTCAAACCCAAATCGGAGAAATGTGTCTTCATAGGATACCCAAAGGAGACTGTTGGGTACATCTTCTATCACAGATCCGAAGGCAAGACTTTTGTTGCTAAATTCGGAGTCTTTCTAGAGAAGGAGTTTCTCTCGAAAGAAGTGAGTGGGAGGAAAGTAGAACTTGATGAGGTAACTGTACCTGCTCCCTTATTGGAAAGTAGTTCATCACAGAAATCTGTTCCTGTGACTACTACACCAATTAGTGAGGAAGCTAATTTGAAGATCATGTAACTTTAGATCAAGTTACTACCGAAACCTCGTAGGTAAACCAGAGTGAGATCCGCACCAGAGTGGTACGGTAATCCTGTTCTGGAGGTCATGTTACTTGACCATGACGAACCTACGAACTATGAGGAAGCGATGATGAGCCCAGATTCCGTGAAATGGCTTGAGGCCATGAAATCTGAGATGAGATCCATGTATGAGAACAAAGTATGGACTTTGATTGACTTGCCCATTGATCGGAGAGCCATTGAGATTAAATGGATCTTCAAGAGGAAGACAGATGCTGATAGTGGTGTTACTATTTACAAAGCTAGAATTGTCGCAAAAGGTTTTCAACAAGTTCAAGGTGTTGACTACGATGAGAGTTTCTCACTCGTATCTATGCTTAAGGCTGTCTGAATCATGTTAGCAATTGCCACATTATGAAATCCGGTAAATGGATAAACAAAACTACATTCCTTAATGGATTTATTAAAGAAGAGTTGTATATGATGCAGCAAGAAAGTTTTGTCAATCCTAAAGGTGCTAACAAAATATGCAAGCTCTAGCGATCCATCTATGGACTGGTGCAAGCATCTCGGAGTTGGAATATACGCTTTGATAAGTTGATCAAAGCATATAGTTTTATACAGACTTGCGGTGAAGCCTGTATTTACAAGAAAGTGAGTGGGAGCACTACAACATTTCTGATAACTATATGTGAATGACATATTGTTGATCGAAGATAATGTAGAATTATTTTGCAAAGCATAAAGAAATGTTTGAAAGGAGTTTTTCAAAGAAAGACCTCAGTGAAGCTGCTTACATATTGAGCATCAAGATCTATAGAGATAGATCAAGACACTTGATAAGTTTTTCAATGAGTACATACCTTGACAAGATTTTGAAATAGTTCAAAATGGAACAGTCAAAGAAAGAGTTCTTGCCTGTGTTACAAGGTGTGAAATTGAGTAAGACTCAAAGCCCGACCACAGCAGAAGATAGAAAGAGAATGAAAGTCATTCCCTATGCCTCAGCCATAGGTTCTATAAAGTATGCCATGCTGTGTACCAGACCTATTGTATACCCTGCCTGAGTTTGGCAAGGGAGTGCAATAGTGATCTAGGAGTAGATCACTGGACATTGGTCAAAATTATCCTTACTGGAGTAAGGATATGTTTCTCGATTATGGAGGTGACAAAAGGTTCATCGTAAAGGGTTACGACGATGCAAGTTTTGACACTGATCCAGATGACTCTAAGTCTCAATCTGGATACATATTGAAAGTGGGAGCAATTAGCTAGAGTAGCTCCGTGCAGAGCATTGTTGACATAGCAATTTGCAAAATACATACGGATCTGAATGTTGCAGACCCGTTGACTAAACTTCTCTCACAAGAAAAACATGATCACACCTTAGTACTCTTTGGGTGTTAATCACATAGAGATGTGAACTAGATTATTGACTCTAGTAAACCCTTTGGGTGTTGGTCACATGACGATGTGAACTATGGGTGTTAATCACATGGTGATGTGAACTATTGATGTTAAATCACATGGCGATGTGATCTAGATTATTGACTCTAGTGCAAGTGGGAGACTGAAGGAAATATGCCCTAGAGGCAATAATAAAGTTATTATTTATTTCCTTATTTCATGATAAATGTTTATTATTCATGCTAGAATTGTATTAACCGGAAACTTAATACATGTGTGAATACATAGACAAACAGAGTGTCACTAGTATGCCTCTACTTGACTAGCTCGTTGATCAAAGATGGTTAAGTTTCCTAACCATAGACATGAGTTGTCATTTGATTAACAGGATCACATCATTAGGAGAATGATGTGATTGACTTGACCCATTCCGTTAGCTTAGCACTTGATCGTTTAGTTTTGTTGCTATTGCTTTCTTCATGACTTATACATGTTCCTATGACTATGAGATTATGCAACTCCCGTTTACCGGAGGAACACTTTGTGTGCCACCAAACGTCACAACGTAACTGGGTGATTATAAAGGTGCTCTACAGGTGTCTCCAAAGGTACTTGTTGGGTTGGCGTATTTCGAGATTAGGATTTGTCACTCTGATTGTCGGAGAGGTATCTTTGGGCCCACTCGGTAATGCACATCACTATAAGCCTTGCAGGCATTGCAACTAATGAGTTAATTGCGGGATGATGTATTACGGAACGAGTAAAGAGACTTGCCGGTAACGAGATTGAACTAGGTATTGAGATACCGACGATCGAATCTCGGGCAAGTAACATACCGATGACAAAGGGAACAACGTATGTTGTTATGCGGTCTGACCGATAAAGATCTTCGTAGAATATGTAGGAGCCAATATGGGCATCCAGGTCCCGCTATTGGTTATTGACCAGAGAGGTGTCTCGGTCATGTCGACATAGTTCTCGAACCCGTAGGGTCCGCACACTTAGCGTTCGTTGACGATATAGTACTATGTGAGTTATGTATGTTGGTGACCGAATGTTGTTCGGAGTTTTGGATGAGATGACAGATATGACGAGGAACTCCGGAATGGTCCGGTAGTAAAGATTGATATGTGGATAGTAGTGTTTGATCTCCGGAAGGGTTCCGGAATTCATCGGAAGGGGTTCCATATGTTTCCCGAAATGTTTGGGCACGAAAACACTTTATCTGGGCCAAAGGGGAAACCCCACGAGGCTTTTGGAAAGTGCAAAAGGAAGTTTTGCGGAGACCAGAGGCTAGACGCCTGGAACCCTGACGTCTAGGGGGTAGACGCCGGGAACCCTGGCGTCTAGCCCTGGAGTCCGAGAAGGACTCTTGCCTTTCGGGTGAAACCGACTTTGAGGAGGCTTTTACTCCAAGTTTCGACCGCAGGGCTCAACATATAAATAGAGGGGTAGGGCTAGCTCCAAAGACACATCAAGAAACACCAAGCCGTGTGCCGGCAACCCCATCTCCTCTAGTTTATCCTCCGTCATAGTTTTCGTAGTGCTTAGGCGAAGCCCTGCGAAGATTTTTCTTCACCAACACCGTCACCACGCCGTCGTGCTGCCGGAACTCATCTAATACTTCGCCCCTCTTGCTGGATCGAGAAGGTGAGGACGTCACCGAGCCGAACATGTGCAGAACTCGGAGGTGCCGTGCTTTCGGTGCTTGGATCGGTCGGATCATGAAGACGTACGACTACATCAACCGCGTTGATACAACGCTTCCGCTTACGGTCTACGAGGGTACGTAGACAACACTCTCCCCTCTCGTTGCTATGCATCACCATGATCTTGCGTGTGCGTAGGAATTTTTTTGAAATTACTACGTTCCCCAACAATATCATAGGCGGTTCCCAAACAGAAAATAAAGTTTATTCCTTTTTCCACCATAAGTTTCACTTTCCATGGCTAACTGTATCCATGGGTGCCCTCCATACCAACACTTTCCAAGGAATTTATTATTTGACAACATAAAGTAAATTCATTTATTTTTGCATTTCGGTACTGGGCACCCCTAATACCTTTGCCTTACTCTCCTGCAATGACAAGTGAATAAACACTCATCTTGATAATAACACATCTAGCATGGAAAATATTAGCCACCCCTCACCGCTCCGCGAGCGAAACAAACACACAAAAGAGAAGTTTATTTTGAAAATTAGAGATGGCACATGCAAATTTGCTTAGAACGGCAAAAGAATACCCCATATAGGTAGATATAGTGGACTCATGTGGCAAAACTGGTTTAAAGGCTTTTGGATGCACAAGTAGAGGTCATACTTAGTACAAAATGAAGGCTAGCAAAAAGATTGAGAAGCGACCAACCAAGAAATGAATAATCTCGTAAGCAAGCATTAAGCATAATTAACACCGAATAATGCACCACAAGTAGGATATAATTTCATTGCATGATTATTGACTTTCATGCATGCATAGGGAATCACAAACCTTAACACCATATTAATACTAAAGCATAATTACTCATCAAGATGACTCACATATCACATCATCATATCTCAAAACTATTACTAAGAATCAAGTTTATTTTGTCCAATGATCTTCATGAAATTTTTTCTCTTTTTTTCTTTATCCTTCTTCGATATCTATCACTTTGGGACTAATTTTCATGTGTTGCTTTCCATAAGCTCAAACAAATATAAGCGAAGATCATGAGCATAACAAATTTTATTTCTCTCAAAATAATTTAAGTGAAACAAGAGAGAATTTCTTCAAAATTTTACTAACTCTCAAATAAATCTAAGTGAAGCAAGAGACAATTTCTACAAAAATAACAAAGCACACCATGCTCAAAAAGATATAAGTGAAGCACTAGAGCAAGTCCATTGCTCATAAAAAATTAAGTGAAGCATAAAGAGCAATTCTAACAAGTCATGACATAATTTTGGCTCTCTCAAATAGGTGTGTTCAGCAAGGATTTATAACTTAAAACACAAAATAAAACAAGCAAAGACACATATCATACAAGACGCTCCAAGCAAAACACATATCATGTGACGAATAAAAATATAGTCTCGAGTAAAATACCGATAGTTGTTGGAAGAAAGCGGGGATGCCACTCGGGGGCATCCCCAAGCTTAGTTGGTTGCTCATTCTTGGATAATAGCATGGGATGCCTGGGCTTCCCCAAGCTTAGGCTCTTCCATCCTTCCTTCATCCATCGTAAGATAACCCAAAACTTGAAAACTTCAATCACACAAAACTCAACAAAGCCTTTGTGAAATCCGTTAGTATAAGAATAATAAATCACTACTATAAGTGTTGTATCAAACCAATTAATATTTAGTTTTTGTATTATATCTACTGTATTCCAAATTTTGTATGTCAAAAACTCATCAAAGAAAACCATAGAGCCATCAAAATAAGCACACAACACAAAGAAAATAGAATCTGTCAAACAGAACAGTCTGTAGCAATCTGACTATTTCGAATACTTATGTAACTCAAAAAACTTTGAAAAATTAGGATAACCTGAGAAATTTTCATATTGATCTACTGCAATTGGAATGGGTATTTTATCGCTCTCTGGTAAAAAATTAAAATTAATTTCGTGAGGGTAAAAGTTTCTGTTTTTTCATCAAGATCAAACAACTATTGCCCAAGAAGATCCTAAAGGCTTTACTTGGCACAAACACTAACTAAAACACAAAAAACACAATCATAATAGTAGCATAATTGTGCTAACACTCAAAAACAGGAAGCAAAAAGCAAAAATAAATTTTGTTCATTGGGTTGCCTCCCAACAAGCGCTATAGTTTTACGCCCTTAGCTAGGGATAAAGCAAGGATCTAAGTTTTGTCATCTTTGGTTTGAGATCCATAAGATGCCCTCATGATTGATTCATAAGGTGGCTTAATTATAGTTCTAGGAAAGTGTTCCATACCATTCCTCAAAGGAAATTGGAACTTAATATTTCCTTCTTTCATATCAATCACGTCACCGATAGTGCGTAAAAACGATATACCAGAATAATTGGACAAGATGGATTGCAATCAATATCAAGAACAATAAAATCTATGGGAACATAATTCCTATTTGAAAGAATAAGAACATCATTAATTCTTCCCATAGGCGTTTTAATAGTAGAATCTGCCAAGTGCAAATTCAAAGAACAAGATTCAAGATCGGTAAGACCAAGCACATCACATTAGGATTTCGGAATAGTGGAAACACTAGCACCCAAGTCACACAAAGCAAAACACTCATAATTTTTAATCTTGACTTTGATAGTAGGTTCCCATTCATCATGCAATTTTCTAGGAATTGAAACTTCTAATTACAATTTTTCTTCAAGAGCTTTCATCATAGCATCAACAATATGTTTAGTAAAAGCTTTGTTTTGTTCATAAGCATGGGGTGAATTCATCATGGATTTCAACAAAGAAATACAATCAATCAAAGAGCAACTATCATAATTAAAGTTTTTGTAATCCAAAAGAGTGGGTACATCACTAGCTAAAGTTTTGACCTCTCCAAACCCACTTTCATCATTTTTCTCAACAAGATTTTCACCCTCCGAAATATTGGGACGCCTTCTACCTATAGTTGACTCTTCTCTAGTCCCTTTTTCATCATTCTTAACTTTAATAAACAAGGAATCGATAGAAGAAACACCAATCATTTTAAGATCTTCATCATCCTTGCAAGAATAATCACTAGAAAAAAGCTTTTTCTAAAAATTCTCTTTTAGCTCTAAGCATAGCAGTTCTTTTCTTACTTTCATCCATAGAAACATAAAGATCTTTAATTGATTCATCTACTTTAGGCACAAAAAATTTCATCTTGAGATTTTCCACCTCATCAGCAATTCTATCAACACTTCTAGACAAATCATCAATCTTATTCAACTTTTCTTCTATGGAAGTGTTGAAAATTTTTTGCGTGTTGATAAATTCTTTAATATTATTCTCAAGATCAGAGGTGTTCCTATTATTATAGGATTGATTTACATATGAATTACCATAATTATTAGAGGAATTAATAGGAAAAGGCCTAGGATTAAAATTACCTCTATAAGCATTGTTGTTGAAATTATTTTGAGAGATAAAATACACATCTATGGCATCACTATTTTGCTGAATCAAAGTAGACAAAGGCATATCATTAAGATCAATAGGATCAATTCTACTAGCAACCAATTTCACAAGAGCATCAACTTTTTCACTCAAAGAAGAAATTTCTTCAACCAAATTAACTTTTTTACTAGTAGGAGCGCTTTCGGTATGCCATTGCGAATAATTTGCCATGATATTATCAAGCAATTCGGTGGCTTCACCTAGAGTAATTTCCATAAAAGTACCACCCGCGGCGGAATCTAAAAGATTACGAGAAAAAAATTCAACCCTGCATAAAAAAAATTATATGATCATCCAAAGACTTAACCCATGAGTTGGGCAATCCTTAGCATCATTTTCATCCTTTCCCAAGATTGTGCAACATGCTCATGTTCAAGTTGCTTGAAATTCATGATCTGGGTTCTAAGGGAAATAATTTTTGCAGGAGGAAAATACTTAGTGATAAAAGCATCTTTGCACTTATTCCAAGAATCGATACTATTGCGAGGCAAAGAAGAGAACCAGATTTTTGCAGAATCACGCAAGGAAAACGGAAATAATTTCATCTTGACCACATCATTGTCCACATCTTTTTTCTTTTGCATATTGCATAATTCCACGAAGGTATTAATATGGAACGCGTCATCCTCATTAGGAGTACCGGAAAATTGGTCTTTCATAACAAGATTCAGCAAACCAGTATTAATATCACAAGTCTCTGCACTAGTGGCGGGAGGAGCTAGCGGAGTGCCAATAAAATCATTGTTGTTGGTATTTGAGAAATCACATAACTTGGTGTACTCTTGAGTCATGGTGACCACACAACAAGATTGCACTCAAAATAGATCTGGCAAGAAAATGGTGAACGGAAAAAGAGAGGCGAATAAAACGGCAAAATTTTGTGAAGTGGGGGAGAGGAAAACGAGAGGCAAATGGAAAATGATGTAAATTGCAAGGAGATAAAATTTGTGATTAGGAACCTGGTATATGTTGAAGATCCTCCCCGGCAACGGCGCCAAAAATTCCTTTTGATGTCGCTTGAAGCTACGTCGGTATTTCCCCAAAGAGGAAGGGGTGATGCAGCACAATGGCGGTAGGTGTTTCCCTCAATATGAAACCAAGGTTATCGAACCAGTAGGAGAACCAAGCAACACAACGTAAACAGCACCTGCACACAAATAACAACTTCTCGCAACCCGACGTGTTAAAGGGGTTGTCAATCCCTTTCGGGGTACGGCGCCTCAAGATAGGCAAACGAACGTGAGGTAAATTTGTAGTGGATTGATAGATAGAACGCCAAACAAATAAATAAATATAAATTGCAGCAAGGTATTTTTGGTTTTTTTGGTTTAATAGATCTGAAAATAAAAGCAAATGAAAATAGTTCGCAAAGGCAAATATATGAGATAGAAGACCCGGGGGCCATAGGTTTCACTAGTGGCTTCTCTCAAGAAAAATAGCAAATGGTGGGTAAACAAATTACCGTTGGGCAATTGATAGAACCTCAAATAATTATGACGATATCCAAGCAATAATAATTACATAGGCATCACTTCCAAGATTAGTAGACCGACTAATGCCTGCATCTACTACTATTACTCCACACATCGACCGCTATCCAGCATGCATCTAGTGTATTAAGTTCATGGGAAAATGGAGTAATGCAATAAGCACGTTGACATGATGTAGATGAGATCCGTTTATCTATGGCGGCATATATAGATCCCATCTTTTTATCCTTAGTAGCAACAATACATACGTGTCGGTTCCCTTTCTATCATTGGGATCAAGCACCGTAAGATCGAACCCACTACCGGGCACCTCTTCCCATTGCAAGATAAATAGATCAAGTTGGCCAAGCAAAACCAAAATATCGGAGAAGAAATATGAGGCTGTAAGAGATCATGCATAAAAGAGATCAAAGAAACTCAAATACTTTCATGGATATAAAAAGATAGATCTGATCATAAACTCAAAGTTCATCGATCCCAACAAACACACCGCAAAAGAGTTACATCATATGGATCTCCAAGAGACCATTGTATTGAGAATCAAGAGAGAGAGAGAGAGAGAGATGAAGCCATCTAGCTAATAACTACGGACCCGAAGGTCTATAATGAACTACTCACGCATCATCGAAGAGGCACCAATGGAGGTGGTGAACCCCATCTGAGATGGTGTCTAGATTGGATCTGGTGGTTTTGCATTCTGCGGTGGCTGGATGAATATTTCATCGACCCCCAGGGTTTTGGGAATATTGGGGTATTTATAGAGCAAAGAGGCGGTCCGGGGGGCACCCGAGGTGGGCACAACCCACCAGGGCGCACCTGGGCCTCCTGGCGCACCCTGGTGGGTTGTCCCCTCCTCCGGACTCCCCCGAGGTGCAACCAGGGCCCAATATCTTCCATCTGGTCCATAAAAAATCTCTGTAAAGTTTCATGGCATTTGGACTCCGTTTGATATTGATTTTATGCGATTTAAAAAACATGGAAAAAGCAGCAACTAGCACTTGGCACTATGTCAATAGGTTAGTAACAAAAAATGATATAAAATGACTATAAAATGATTGTAAAACATCCAAGATTGATAATAAAACAGCATGGAACAATAAAAAATTATAGATATGTTGGAGACATATCAAGGACACAGTGTATTGTCTATGTATCCACACATGTATCAAGTTTTCGGTCAATACAATTCTAGCATGAATAATAAACATTTATCATGATATAAGGAAATATAAAATAAGAACTTTATTATGTGATTAACACCCAAAGAGTACTAAGGTGCGATCATGTTTTGTTTGTGAGAGAAGTTTAGTCAACGTGTCTGCCATACTAAGATCCATATGTATTTTGCAAATTTTTATGTCTACAATGCTCTACACGGAGCTACTCTAGCTAATTGCTCACACTTTCAATATGTATCCACAATGATACTCAGAGTCATCCGGATCAGTGTCAAAGCTTGCGTCGACATAACTCCTTACGACGAACTCTTTGCCACCTACATAACTGAGAAACATTTCCTTAGTCCTCTTTAGGTAGCTAAGGATAATTTTGACCGCTGTCCAGTGATCTACTCCTGGATCACTATTGTACCCCTTGCCAAACTCATGGCAAGGTACATAATAGGTCTGGCATACAACAAGGCACACTTTATAGAACCTATGGCTGAGGCATAGGGAATGACTTTCATTCTCTCTCTATCTTCTGTCGTGGTCGGGATTTGAGTCTTATTCAACTTCATACCTTACAACTCAGGCAATAACTCATTCTTTGACTGATCCATTTTGAACTCCTTCAAAATCTTATCAAGGTATGTACTCATCGAAAGTCTTATCAAACGTCTTAATCTATCTCTATAGATCTTGATGCCCAATATGTAAGCAACTTCACCGAGGTCTTTATTTGAAAAGCTCCTTTCAAACACTCCTTTATGCTTTCCAGAAAATTCTACATCATTTCCGATCAACAATATGTCATTCACATATACTTATCAGAAAAGCTGTAGTGCTCCCACTCACTTTCTTGTAAATACAGGCTTCACCACAAGTATGTATAAAACTATATGCTTTGAACAACTCATCAAAGCGTATATTCCAACTCCTGAGATGCTTGCACCAGTTCCATAAATGGATCGCTGGAGCATGCACACTTTGTTAGCACCTTTAGGATCGGCAAAACTTTTGGTTGTATCATATACAACTCTTCTTTAAAAAAATCCTTTAAGGAACGCAGTTTTTGACATCCATTTGCCAGATTTCATAAAATGCAGCAATTTCTAACATGATTCAGACAGATTTAAGCATCGCTACGAGTGAGAAAATTTCATCATAGTCAACACCTTGAACTTGTCGAAAACATTTTGCGACAATTCGAGCTTTGTAGATATTAACACTACCATCATTGTCCGTCTTCCTCTCCAAGATCCATTTATTCTCAATGGCTTGCCGATCATCGGGCAAGTCCACCATAGTCCACACTTTGTTCTCATACATGGATCCTATCTCAGATTTCATGGCCTCAAGCCATTTTGCGGAATTTGGGCTCATCATCGCTTCCTCATAGTTTGTAGGTTTGCCATGGTCTAGTAACATGGCTTCTGGAACAGGATTACCATACCACTCTGGTGCGGAACATGCTCTGGTTGACCCACGAGGTTCGGTAGTAACTATTTCTAAAGTTTCATGATCATTATCATTAGCTTTCCTCTCTTGTTGGTGTAGGCATCACAGAAACGGCTTTCTATGATGAGCAACTTTCCAATTCGAGAGAAGGTACGATTACCTCATTAGGTTCTACTTTCCTCCCACTCACTTCTTTCGAGAGAAACTCCTTCTCTAGAAAGGATCCATTCTTAGCAACAAAGATCTTGCCTTCGGATCTGTGATAGAAGGTGTACCCAATAGTTTCTTTTGGGTGTCCTATGAAGATGCACTTCTCCGATTTGGTTCCGAGCTTATCAGGCTGAAGCTTTTTGACATAAGCATCGCAACCCCAAACTTTAAGAAAGGACAGCTTAGGTTTCTTGCCAAACTACAGTTCATACAGTGTCGTCTCAACGGATTTATATGGTGCCCTATTTAACGTGAATGCAGTTGTCTCTAATGCATAACCCCAAAACGATAGTGGTAAATCGGTAAGAGACATCATAGATCGCACCATATCTAATAAAGTACGGTTACGACATTCGGACACACCATTACACTGTGGTGTTCCAAGTGGCGTGAGTTGTGAAACTATTCCACATTGTCTGAAATGAAGGCCAAACTCGTAACTCAAATATTCGCCTCCGTGATCAGATCATAGAAACTTTATTTTCTTGTTGCGATGATTCTCAACTTCACTATGATATTCTTTGAACTTTTCAAATGTTTCAGACTTGTGTTTCATTAAATAGATATACCCATATCAGCTCAAATCATTTGTGAAAGTCAGAAAATAACGATACCCTCCGCGAGCCTCAACACTCATTGGACCGCATACACCGGTATGTATTATTTCCAATAAGTCAGTGGCTCGCTCCATTGTTCCGGAGAACGGAGTCTTAGTCATCTTGCCCATGAGGCATGGTTCGCAAGCATCAAATGATTCGTAATCAAGTGATTCCAAGAGTTCATCCGCATGGAGTTTCGTCATGCGCTTTACACCAATATGACCTAAACGGCAGTACCACTAGTATGTTGCACTATCATTATCAACTTTGCATCCTTTGGCATCAATATTATGAATATGTGTATCACTACGATCGAGATTCAATAAACCATTCACCTTGGGTGTATGACCACACAAGGTTTTATTCATGTAAATAGAATAACAATTATTCTTTGACTTAAAAGAATAACTGTATTGCAATAAACATGATCCAATCATATTCATGCTCAACGCAAACACCAAATAACACTTATTTAAGGTTGAACACTAAACCCGAAGGTAGAGGGAGTGTGCGATGGTGATCGTATCAACCTTGGAAGTACCTCAACACACATCGTCACCTCGTCCTTAACTAGTCTCTGTTCATTCTGCAACTCCCGTTTCGAGTTACTAAATTTGGCAACTGAACTGGTATCAAATACCCAGTGGTTGCTATGATCACTAGTAAAGTACACATCAATAATATGTATATCAAATATACCTTTGTTCACTTTGCCATTCTTCTTATCCGCCAAATATTTGCGGTAGTTCCGCTTCTAGTGACCATTTCCTTTGCAGTAGAAGCACTTAGCTTCAGGCTTGGGTCTAGCTTTGGGTTTCTTCATGGGAGTGGAAACTTGCTTGCCATTCTTCTTGAAGTTCCCTTTCTTTCCCTCGCCCTTTTTCTTGAAACTAGTGGTCTTGTTAACCATCAACACTTGATGCGATTTCTTGATTTCTACCTTCGCTGATTTCAGCATCGCGGAGAGCTTGGGAATCATTTTGGTCATCCCTTGCGTATTATAGTTCATCTTGAAGTTCTAGCAACTTGGTGATAGTGTCTAGAGAACTCTGTCAATCATTATCTTATCTCGAAGATTAACTCCCACTTGATTCAAACGATTGTAGTACCCAGACATTCTGAGCACATGCTCACTAGCTGAGCTATTCTCCTCCATCTTGTAGGCAAAGTACTTGTCAGAGGTCTCATACCTCTCGACATGGGCATGAGTTTGAAATACTAATTTCAACTCTTCGAACATCTTATATGCTTCGTGGCATTCAAAACATTTTTGAAGTCCCAGTTCTAAGCCGTAAAGCATGGTGCACTAAACTATCAAGTAGTCATCATACCGAGCTTGTCAAACGTTCATAACGTTTGCATCAGCTCTTGCAATAGGTCTGTCACCTAGCGGTGCATCAAGGACATAATTCTTCTATGCGGCAATGAGGATAATCCTCAAATCACGGACCCAGTCTGCATCATTTCTACTGTCATCTTTCAACTTAGTTTTCTCTAGGAACATATCAAAAATAAAACAGGGAGCTAAACGCAAGCTATTGATCTACAACATAGATATGCAAATACTATAAGGACTAAGTTCATGATAAATTAAGTTCAATTAATCATATTACTTAAGAACTCCCACTTAGATAGACATCCCTCGAGTCATTTAACTGATCACGTGATCCATATAAACTAAACCATGTTCGATCATCACGTGAGATGGAGTAGTTTTCAATGGTGAACATCTCTATGTTGATCATATCTACTATATGATTCACGTTCGACCTTTCAGTCTCCAGTGTTCCGAGGACATGTATGTACATGGTAGGCTCGTCCAGTATAACCCGAGTATTCCGCATGTGCAAAACTGTCTTGCACCCGTTGTATGTGAACGTAGAGCTTATCACACCCGATCATCACGTGGTGTCTCCGCACGACGAACTGTCGCAATGGTGCATACGATCAGGGAGGGCAATTATACCTTGAAATTTTAGTGAGGGATCATCTTATAATGCTAATGACGTACTAAGCACAATAAGATGCATAAAAAGATAAACATCACATGCTATCAAAATATGTGACACGATATGGCCATCATCATCTTGTGCCTTTGATCTCCATCTCCAAAGCACCGTCATGATCTCCATCGCCACCGGCTTGACACCTTGATCTCCATTGTAGCATCGTTGTCGTATCGCCAACTATTGCTTCTACGACTATTGCTAACGCATAGTGATAAAGTAAAGCAATTACATGGCAATTGCATTTAATATAATAAAGTGACAACCATAAGGCTCCTGCCAGTTGCCGATAACTTTTACAAAACATGATCATCTCATACAATAACTTATATCACATCATGTCTTGACCATATCACATCACAACATGCCCTGCAAAAACAAGTTAGACATCCTCTACTTTATTGTTGCAAGTTTTACGTGGCTGCTATGGTCTTCTAGCAAGAACCGTTCTTACCTTCGCATCAAAACCACAACGATTTTTCATCAAGTGTGTTGTTTTAACCTTCAACAAGGACCGGCCGTAGTCAAATTCGATTCAACTAAAGTTGGAGAAACAGACACCCGCCGGCCACCTTTATGCAAAACAAGTTGCATGTCTGTCGGTGGAACCAGTCTCATGAACATGTTCATGTAAGGTTTGTCCGGGCCGCTTCATCCAACAATACCGCCGAATCAAAATAAGACGTTGGTGGTAAGTAGTATGACTATTATCGCCCACAACTCTTTGTGTTCTAGTCGTGCATATCATCTACGCATAGACCTGGCTCTGATACCACTGTTGGGGAACATAGCATGCAATTTCAAAAAAATTCCTACGATCATGCAAGATCTATCTAGGAGATGCATAGCAAGGAGAGGGGGAGTGTGTCCATGTACCCTCGTAGATCGAAAGCGGAAGCGTTAGGTTAACGCGTTTGATGTAGTCGAACGTCTTCACGATCCAACCGATCTAGTACTGAACGTACGACACCCCCGAGTTCGACACAGGTTCAGCTCTATGACATCCCTCAAACTCTTGATCCAGCAGTGGGTCGAGGGATAGTTATGTCAGCACGACGGCGTGGTGACGGTGATGGTGATGTCATCCGCGCATGCTTCGCCTAAGCACTACGACGTTATGACCGGAGGAGTAAACTATGGAGAGAGATGCCACACATGGCTTGGAACAATTGGTGTGTCTCCAAGGGGTTCCCTACCCACGTATATAAAGGAGGAAGAGGAGGAGGCTGGCCACCTGGGGGCGTGCCAATAGGGGGGTGATACGTCTCCAACGTATCTATAATTTTTGATTGCTCCATGCTATAATATTATCTACTTTGGATGTTAATGGGCTTTATTTTACACTTTTATATCATTTTTGGGACTAACCTATTAACCGGAGGCCCAGCCCAAATTGTTGTTTTTTGCCTATTTCAGTGTTTCACAGAAAAGGAATATCAAACGAAGTCCAAACGGAATGAAACCTTCGGGAACGTGATTTTCTCAACAAACGTGATCCAGGAGACATGGAGTGGGAGTCAAGAAACAATCTAGGAGGCCACGAGGCAGGGGGTGCGCTTACCCCCTGGGCGTGCCCTCCACCCTCATGGGCCCCTCGTTGCTCAATCGACCTTTCCGGAGCTCCGCCGGAGGGGGCATTGATGACGGAGGGCCTCTACATCAACTCCATGGCCTCTCCGGTGATGTGTGTGACATCCCGATAGTTAAGCTACAGTAACCCCTATTAATGATGTCAGGTCATCATAATTAACATTTTGCTAAATCTCACTCGTTTCAAGCTAATTCAAATGACAAGTCAAATTATAGTTTCTTAAAACAGTAAAGCAAAAATGTTTGCATTATTCTATAATTTCCCCTGATCAATTGTCATGTTGAAACAAACTTCATTTGACTCACAAATAAATTCGTAGTAATTTAACAAATGGTCCAACAACAAGTAAAATGACCTTTTCAAAATAAACAATTATTTGTTTAACTCAATTTGCCTCCAAACCTTGTGAGCATGCTAAAAAATAATGCCTAGTATTTATGTGCCTAATACCATATTCAACAAAAGTCAATGGGTAGCAAATGTTAATACAAAACAGCAGAGATAGAATAAGAAAAAAAGAAAACAAAAGGAAAAAGGCCTAGCTAATACTGTACTAGTGGGCTCTATGCGCAACAATGCTATGGCCCAGCCCAATGGGGTTCATCCCCTTCCTCTCTACAGTACAGAGGGCGTGGCGGCCATCCACCGGCTCCATAGACGGTAGGGTACACGCGCCGTCCATCCACTACCTCCCCGCCGTCTACAAGACCATCTCAACACCTAGAAGAACCCTAGTCGTCCACTCCTTCCCCCTCGCGTCGTTCTCTTCCTCCCCGCACACATCTGAACCACCGCTGCCATGGCCGTCGTCATTCGCGCGCTCCCCGTCATCCTCGAAGCCCGAGGTCGTGCCCTTGGACTTCGTCGTCGCCTGCTACTTCCTCTACTGCCTCCTGTTGAAGCTCGGCACCACTACATCGCTTGCATCGAGTCATCTTCCACCTCCGGCCGCCGCTCATCGCCGCTTCGATTTGTCGCCTCCAAGCCTTCCCCGAGCTTTCTTTGCACCTCTACAGGTTCACGGTGAGGTCCCCGACCGATTCCCCTCTTTCCCAACTTCAATCCACCCCGTTAGGCGCTGCCCCTGTGCTCGTCCGTGGTCACCATGGTCGGAGCCCGAGCTCCTGCGTACATACACTGCCTGCTGCCTCCCCCTCACTACCGCGCCCTGCCTCACCTGCAGCCCCTCCGGGTTGTGCCATGGCCGTTTGCTGGCCGGGCCGCCTGCAGCCATCCATGCCGCCTGTGGCGCCCTCCCCCGCTTGCTCATGTCGCTGTTGCTGCCCGGTAGTGCCCACTTGCTGCTCCCGCATATTGCTGTTGCTTTGCTTGCTGCCGGGCCGCCGTGCTACCCATGCTCTGTGCTGCTAAGCTGCGGTTGCTGCTCTTGCTGCGTTGCAGCCGCCTGCAGCTCCTAGCTGGCCATGGAGCTCGTGCTCCTTGAGCACGGCCATGGCTAGGCCACCGCATGTGGCCGGCCTTGTTTAATTAGAGTAGGTCTAATTAGGCCCAATTAGGACTAGTTTGGTAGCATTAATTTAGTACTAGTTTAGTCTATAGAGCAAATGACATGTGGCCTCTAGTTTAAATTAATTTAGAAAATAATCTATCCCTATGACACTTACATGTGGGTCCATTGACTCTGTTGACCAGTCAACCTTGACTGGTCAACTACCGCTGACTGGACCCTCCCTGGCCCACTGTCAGCCACAAGTGCACTTTGACCGGGCACACTTTTGGGTGCCCATAGCCTCTTACTATTTAATTCGAATTATAAAATAAATCTAGAAATTTAGAAAATTCATTTAAAACTTTGAAAATTCATAGGAAAATACCGTAACTCGGGTGAAAATACTTTGTACATGAAAGTTGCTCAGAACGACGGGACGAGTCCGAATACGCATCCGATTCGTCTGCCACGCATCCCTAGCATAGCGAACATGCAACTTTCCTCCTCCGATTCATCTGTCCGAAAACATGAAACACCGGGGATATTTTCCCGGATGTTTCCCCCCTTCACCGGTATCACCTTATACCGCGTTAGAGCACACCTAGCACCGCTACTTGTCATGTCATGCATCAGTATGCATCTTTTTGCATTGTATTCATTGTTTCTTCCCCCTCTTCTCTCGCTAGACACTGAGACCGATGCCGCTGCTACCCAGTACGACTACGGTATTGACGAACCCTCTCTCTTGCCAGAGCAACCAGGCAAGCCCCCCCTGATCACCAGATATCGCCTACTCTTCTCTATACTGCTTGCATTAGAGTAGTGTAGCATGTTACTGCTTTTCGTTAATCCTATTCTGATGCATAGCCTGTCCTTGCTACTACTGTTGTTACCTTTACCTGCAATCCTAATGCTTAGTATAGGATGCTAGTTTATCATCAGTGGACCTACATTCTTGTCCGTCTGCCATGCTATACTATCGGGCCGTGATCACTTGGGAGGTGATCACGGGTATATACTTATACATATATACATGCTATACAGGTGGTGACTAAAGTCGGGTCGGCTCGTTGAGTACCCGCGAGTGATTCCGATGTTGGGGGCTGAAGGGGCAGGTGGCTCCATCCCGGTAGAGGTGGGCCTGAGTTCCCTAAGGCCCCGACTGTTACACTATGGCGGAGCGACGGGGCAGGTTGAGACCACCTAGGAGAGAGGTGGGCCTGGCCTTGGTCGGTGTCCATGGTTATTTCAAAATAACACGCTTAACGAGATCTTGGTATTTGATCTGAGTCTGGCTAATTGCCTATACGCACTAACCAACTAGACGGGAACAGTTATGGGCACTCGACGTCGTGGTATCAGCCGAAGCCTTCGTGACGTTAGCGACTGAGCGGCGCGCGCTGGATTGGACTGGAATGCCTGCTAGGCTAGGTCTGCTTCCGGCCGCCCTCGCAACGTGCATGTGTGCAATGGGCGATGGGCCCAGACCCATGCGCCATAGGATTTAGACCGGCGTGCTGACCTCTTTGTTGTGCCTAGGTAGGGCTGTGACGTGTTGATCTTCCGAGGCCGGGCATGACCCAGAAAAGTGTGTCTGGACAAAGGGGATCGAGCGTGTTGGGAAATGTGGTGCACCCCTGCAGGGAAGTTAATCTATTCGAATAGCCGTGATCTTCGATAACAGGACGACTTGGAGTTGTACCTTGACCTTATGACAACTAGAACCGGTTACTTAATAAAACACACCCTTCCAAGTGCCAAATACAACCCGATGATCGCTCTCTAATAGGGCGACAAGGAGAGGATCGCCGGGTAGGATTATGGTACACGATGCTACTTGGTGGACTTACCTTCTGCTCCCTTCTACATGCTGCAAGATGGAGGTGGCCAGAAGCATAGTCTTCGATAGGACTAGCTATCCCCCTCTTATTCCGGCATTCTGCAGTTCAGTCCACATATCAAACCCTTATTCCATTTAATACCAATGCATACATATGTAGTGTAGCTCCTTGCTTGCGAGTACTTTGGATGAGTACTCATGGTTGCTTTGTTCCCCCCTTTTCCCCTTCCTATACCTGATTGCTGTGACCAGACAATGGAGCCTAGGAGCCTGACGCCACCGTTGACGACGACTCCTACTACTCCGGAGGTGCCTACTACTACGTGCAGGCCGCTGACGACGACCAGGAGTAGCTTAGGAGGATCCCAAGCAGGAGGCCTGCGCCTCTTTCGATATGTATCCCAGTTTGTGCTAGCCTTCTTAAGGCAAACTTGTTTAACTTATGTCTGTACTCAGATATTGTTGCTTCCACTGACTCTTGTGTCTTCAAGCATTTGTATTCGAGCCTTCGAGGCCCCTGGCTTGTAATATAAAGCTTGTATTATTTTATTTGTGTCTAGAGTTGTGTTGTGATATCTTCCCGTGAGTCCCTGATCTTGGTCGTACACATTTGCGTGTATGATTAGTGCACGGTCAAATCGGGGGCGTTACAAGTTGGTATCAGAGCCGACTGCCTATAGGAATCCCCCTTCCAAACTCCTTGGCCGAAGTCGAGTCTAGACATTGCAAAACTTTTGCTAACATGACCATGCAGCTTATGGGCCCACGTCGCCATCGGGTGGTATTAGTGTCTTTTATTCCTCGACCTATACTCTGGAACTCTGACCTCTTTTCTATTCGGGTTAAATGATTTTACTAACTCTGACTCTAGGTTCTCGTAACTACTTCCTTCCGGAGAGACCCTCGCTCCAGATGATTGCTTGGTGCACCGAAGGATTATGCAGATACCCTTCGATGTTCTCTTCGAACTTTGTGCCCGTTGCTTTTGCAATTCCCTGCCACCATAATATCCCTATGGATAAATACACACATTTTATTCTTACTTTTATTCCCAGTTGATCTTGTTATTACAAAATACCTCAAAATTATATCTATTGTTCCGAGAATACTTTGTGCCTACTGACTTGCAGTTCTTTGCCACCTGAATACCCCTACGGATAATTTCTCGCACTTATCGAGTATCCACTCATCCCCAGATGATTCATGTATTTCACAGAAGTCTCTGAAATACCATTTGTTCTTCCAAAAATCCTCAACAATCTATTGCCCTTAAAATTCTTGCTTGCTTGCATTATGGTTAACCCCATAAGTATAGTAATCTTATTAGCATCCGTTGTCACTATCATTTTGAGTCATTGATTCAATATGTTGAGAATGCTCACAATCCTCAAGCAGATCCTATAATTTATCTTTCTAGCTTAGACGTCACCTTGGACATGAGCTAGTTCTCGGTCAATCAAGTTACAATTGATTGTGCCTTGAAGTTTATTCAACTTACTCATATTTGATTAGAGCATCTAATTCTGATACATCGGTCTGGAAATCATAATTTCTTTGTATTTAAGCATCGAATTATTTAGATGTTTCAATAATCTGATGCCTTTACATTCTTTGTTCTTCTGGTTGGGTACCGATACTCACATCAGATCCTTTGTGTACAACCAAATCCTTTGTTGGATTATTATCCGACAGAGTCCTTCATATTCAATAACTTTGTGAGTTTTCCTCGGATACATAATGCCTTTTGGTAAATCATGTCTTATGCCTTTGGAGACTTGTATCCTCTGCTTTGTCGACCGTGCTCTACTTTTGAGCTTGTGCTAGTTACTCCTACAGTTTGTGGTATATGTTCCTAAGATGCCCGAGGGGTTGAACATATGCCTTCCCTAATCTACGTGATCCCAAAAGTTATGCGGGTTATACCCTACTGACGCTTCGTCAGATAATTTTTCAACACTACAACTTCGAAAACGGGAGGTAAATGTAAGGTTATGCATTGAAGAAGTGGGAGTCGACCTTGAACTTTGTGTTCATGCCCATGGACACGATGTAGATCCTATCATGGAAGCTTCTTGTAATAATAACTATTTCCTTCATATAATATAATCTGGTATCGATGAATTGATCCTTTGCAATCGTGGTTCCGACCATATTGTCCTTCTATTATCCCATTTCTCGATGAGTTTTTCCATGAACTTAATACACTAGATGCATGCTGGATAGCGGTCGATGTGTGGAGTAATAGTAGTAGATGCATAATCATTTCGGTCTACTTGTCACAGACGTGATGCCTATATACATGATCATACCTAGATATTCTCATAACTATGTGCAATTCTACCAATTGCTCGACAGTAATTCGTTTACCCAACGTAATACTTATGCCCTTGAGAGAAGCCACTAGTGAAACCTATGGCCCCCGGGTCTATCTTCCATCATATTAATCTTCCAACACTTAGATATTTCTATTGCCGTTTATTTTACTTTGCATCTTTATTTCTCTTTATCATAAAAATACCAAAAATATTATCTTATCATATCTATCAGATCTCACTCTCGTAAGTGACAGTGAAGGGATTGACAACCCCTTTATCGCGTTGGTTGCGAGGTTCCTATTTGTTTGTGTAGGTGCGTGGGACTTGAGCGTGATATCCTACTGGATTGATACCTTGGTTCTCAAAAACTGAGGGAAATACTTACGCTTCTTTACTGCATCACCCTTTCCTCTTCAAGGGAAAACCAACGCAGTGCTCAAGAGGTAGCAAGAAGGATTTCTGGCTCCGTTGCCGGGGAGATTCGCGCCAAGTCAAGTCAAGATTTGACTCTCAAGAATGAGCCATTTCTGGCGCCGTTGCCGGGGAGTCTATGCACAAGTCAAGACATACCAAGTACCCATCACAAACTCTTATCCCTCGCATTACATTATTTGCCATTTGCCTCTCATTTTCCTCTCCCCCACTTCACCCTTGCCATTTTATTCGCTCTCTTTTCCCCTCGCCCTCTCTTTCTGTTCCCCTCTTTTTCTCTTGCTTCTTGTTTGCTCGTGTGTTGGATTGCTTTATTGTCGCGATGGCTCAAGACAATACTAAATTGTGTGACCTTCCCAATACCAACAACAATGATTTTCTTAGCACTCCGATTGCTCCTCTTACCGATGTTGAATCTTGTGAAATTAATGCTGCTTTGTTGAATCTTGTCATGAAAGATCAATTCGCCAGACTTCCTAATGAAGATGCCGCAACCCATCTAAACAACTTTGTTGATTCTGTTTTCCCTTAGAGAATGTGCTAAAGCTTGGTTTTCGTCTTTGCCTAAGAAT
This sequence comes from Triticum urartu, assembly GCF_003073215.2. NCBI lineage: Eukaryota > Viridiplantae > Streptophyta > Magnoliopsida > Poales > Poaceae > Triticum > Triticum urartu. Next base: position 237,165,124 of record NC_053022.1, read on the forward strand.
AGTATTGATTCATGGAATAAGTGCAAAGATGCTTTTATCTCTAAGTATTTTCCTCCCGCTAAGATCATCTCTCTTAGAAACGATATTATGAATTTTAAGCAACTTGATCATGAAAATGTTGCACAATCTTGGGAGAGGATGAAATTAATGATGCGTAATTGCCCTACACATGGTTTGAATTTATGGATGATTATACATATTTTTTATGCCGGATTCAATTTTGCTTCTTGAAAACTTTTAGATTCGGCCATGGGAGGCACTTTTATGGAAATCACTTTAGGAGAAGCTACCAAACTCCTAGATAATATTATGGTTAATTATTCTCAATGGCACACTGAAAGATCTACTAGTAAAAAAGTGCATGCAATTGAAGAGATTAATGTTTTGAGTGGAAAGATGGATGAACTTATGAAATTGTTTGCTAATAAGAGTGCTCCTACTGATCCTAATGATATGCCTTTGTCTACTTTGATTGAGAATAATAATCAATCTATGGATGTGAATTTTGTTAGTAGGAATAATTTTGATAACAACGCGTATAGAGGTAATTTTAATTCTAGGCCGTTTCCTAGTAATTCCTCTAATAATTATGGTAATTCCTACAACAATTCTTATGGAAATTTTAATAAGATGCCCTCTGAATTTGAGACTAGTGTTAAGGAGTTTATGAATTCGCAAAAGAATTTCAATGCTTTGCTTGAAGAAAAATTGCTTAAGGTTGATGAATTGGCTAGGAACGTTGATAGAATTTCTCTTGATGTTGATTCTTTGAAACTTAGATCTATTCCACCTAAGCATGATATCAATGAGTCTCTCAAAGCCATGAGAATTTCCATTGATGAGTGCAAAGAAAGAACCGCTAGGATGCGTGCTAAGAAAGATTGCTTTATGAAAGCGTGTTCTTCTAGTTTCTATGAAAATAAAGATGAAGATCTAAAAGTTATTGATGTGTCTCCTATTGAATCTTTGTTTTGCAATATGAATCTTGATAATGATGGTACTGAAGATGAGCCACCTTTACCTAGAAGGCGTTCCAAAAATTCGGAGTTTTTAGATCTTGATGCAAAAATTTGTAAAAGTGGGATTGAAGAGGTTAAAAAATTAAATAGCAATGAACCCACTATTTTGGATTTCAAGGAATTTAGTTATGATAATTGCACTTTGATAGATTGTATTTCCTTGTTGCAATCCATGCTAAATTCTCCTCATGCTTATAGTAAAAATAAAGCTTTTACTAAACATATCGTTGATGCTTTGATGCAATATTATGAAGAAAAACTTGAGTTGGAAGTTTCTATCCCTAGAAAACTTTATGATGAGTGAGAACCTACAATAAAAAATAAAATTAAAGATCATGAATGCTATGCTTTGTGTGAATTGGGTGCTAGTGTTTCCACGATTCTGAAAACTTTATGTGATATGCTAGGATTCCGTGAATTCAATGATTGTTCTTTAAACTTGCACCTTGCGGATTCCACCATTAAGAAACCTATGGGAAGAATTAATGATGTTCTTATTGTTGCAAATAGGAACTATGTGCCTGTAGATTTCATTGTTCTTGATATAGATTGCAATCCTTCATGTCCTATTATTCTTGGTAGACCTTTCCTTAGAACGATTGGTGCAATTATTGATATAAAGGAAGGGAATATTAGATTCCAATTTCCGTTAAGGAAAGGCATGGAACACTTCCCTAGAAAGAAAATTAAATTACCATATGAATATATTATGAGAGCCACTTATGGATTGCCTACCAAAGATGGCAATACCTATATCTATCCTTGGTTTTATGCCTAGCTAGGGGCGTTAAACGATAGCGCTTGTTGGGAGGCAACCCAATTTTATTTTTATTACTTGCTTTTTTCCCCTGTTTAGTAATAAATATTTTATCTAGCCTCTGTTTTGGTTGTGTTTTTTGTGTTTAATTAGTGTTTGTGCCAAGTAGAACCGTTGGGAAGACTTGGGGAAAGTCTTTTTGATCTTCCTGTAAAAAAACAGAAACTTTAGCGCTCACGAGAATTGCTGTCATTTTTATTTGGAGAGTGATATTTAGTTAATTACTTTTGAAGATTATTAATAGATAAATTCCTCACGTTCAGAAATTTATTTTATAATTTTTGGGGTTCAAGAAGTTTGCGTTAGCTATAGATTACTACAGGCTGTTCTGTTTTTGACAGTTTCTGTTTTTCGTGTGTTGTTTGCTTATTTTGATGAATCTATGGCTAGTAAAAGAGCTTATAAACCATAGAGAATTTGGAATACAGTAGGTTTAACATCAATATAAATAAATAATGAGTTCATTACAGTACCTTGAAGTGGTGTTTTGTTTTCTTTCGCTAATGGAGCTCACAAGATATTCTATTTTGAGTTTTGTGTTGTGAAGTTTTCAAGTTTTGGGTAAAGTCTTGATGGATTATGGAACAAGGAGTGGCAAGAGCCTAAACTTGGGGATGCCCATGGCACCACAAGATAAAACTCAAGGACACCAAAAAGCCTAAGCTTGGGGATGCCCCGGAAGGCATCCCCTCTTTCGTCTTCGTCCATCGGTAACTTTACGTTGAGCTATATTTTTATTCACCACGTGATATGTGTTTTGCTTGGAGCGAGTTGTATGAATTGAGTCTTTGCTTTTTAGTTTACCACAATCATCCTTGCTGTACACACCTTTTGAGAGAGACTCACATGATTTGAAATTTATTAGAATACTCTATGTGCTTCACTTATATCTTTTGAGCTATATAGTTTTTGCTCTAGTTCTTCACTTATATTATTCTGAGAGTCCTTTAGAACAACATGGAAATTTTCTTTTAGGAATAATATAAAAACTTTCATAGAAGTGCATTGAATACTATGAGAAGTTTGATACTTGATAATTGTGTTGAGATATGGAGATGGTGATATTAGAGTCATGCTAGTTGAGTAGTTGTGAATTTGAGAAATACTTGTGTTGAAGTTTGTGATTCCCGTAGCATGCACGTATGGTGAACTGTTATGTGATGAAGTCGGAGCATGATTTATTTATTGATTTTCTTCCTTATGCGTGGCGGTCGGGGATGAGCGATGGTCTTTTCCTACCAATCTATCTCCCTAGGAGCATGCGTGTAATACTTTGCTTTGATAACTTGTAGATTTTTGCAACAAGTATATGAGTTCTTTATGACTAATGTTGAGTCCATGGATTATACACACCCTCACCCTTCCAGCATTGCTAGCCTCTCTAATACCGCGCACTTTTCGCCGGTATCATACACCCACCATAAACCTTCCTCAAAACAGCCACCATACCTACCTATCATGGCATTTCCATAGCCATTCCGAGATATATAGCCATGCAACTTTCCACCATTCCGTTATTATGACACACTTCATCATTGTCATATTGCTTGCATGATCATGTAGTTGACATTGTATTTGTGGCAAAGCCACCGTTCATAATTCTTCATACATGTCACTCATGCATCATTGCACATCCCGGTACACCGCCGGAGGCATTCACATAGAGTCGTATTTTGTTCTAAGTATTGAGTTGTAATTCTTGAGTTGTAAGTACTCCCTCCGGTCCTTTTTACTCTGCATATAAGGATAGTCTGAAGTCAAACTTTGTAAAGTTTGACCATATTTATATGAAAAAATATAAACATATACAATGCTAAATTTATACAATATGAAAGCTAAAGTCATGACGCATCTAATGTTGTTGATTTCACATTCTCAATGTTGGTATTGTTTTCTATAAATTGGTCAAAGTTCACGACGTTTGACTTCAGACAAATCTTATATGCGAACTAAAAAGGACCGGAGGGAGTAAATGAAGTGTGATGATCATCATCATTAGAGCATTGTCCCAAGTGAGGAAAGGATGATGGAGACTATGATTCTCCCACAAGTCGGGATGAGACTCCGGACGAAAAATAAAAAAGAAAACAAAAAAAGAGGCCAAAAAAGGAGAAAAGGCCCAAATAAAAAAATGAATGAGAGAAAAAGAGAGAAGGGACAATGCTACTATCCTTTTCCACACTTGTGCTTCAAAGTAGCACCATGATCTTCATGATAGAGGGTCTCCTATGATTTCACTTTCATATACTAGTGGGAATTTTTCATTATAGAACTTGGCTTGTATATTCCAATGATGGGCTTCCTCAAAATGCCCTAGGTCTTCATGAGCAAGCGATTTGGATGCACACCCACTTAGTTTCTTTTGTTGAGCTTTCATATACTTATAGCTCTAGTGCATCCGTTGCATGGCAATCCCTACTCACTCACATCGATATCTATTGATGGGCATCTCCATAGCCCATTGATACGCCTAGTTGATGTGACACTATCTTCTCCTTTTTGTATTCTCCACAACCACCATTCTATTCCACATATAGTGCTATATCCATGGCTCACACTCATATATTGCGTGAAGATTGAAAAAGTTTGAGAACATCAAAAGTATGAAAAAATTGCTTGGCTTGTCATCGGGGTTGTGCATGATTTAAATATTTTGTGTGATGAAGATAGAGCATAGCCAGACTATATGATTTTGTAGGGATAACTTTCTTTGGCCATGTTATTTTGAGAAGACATGATTGCTTATTAGTATACTTGAAGTACTATTATTTTTATGTCAATATTAAACTTTTATCTTGAATCCTTCGGATATGAACATTCATGCCACAATAAAGAAAAATTACATTGAGAAATATGTTAGAAAGCATTCCACATCAAAAATTCTTCTTTTATCATTTACCTACTCGAGGACGAGCAAGAATTAACCTTGGGGATTCTTGATACATCTCCAACGTATCTATAATTTTTGATTGCTCCATGCTATTATATTATCTATTTTGGATGTTAATGGGCTTTACTTTACACTTTTATATCATTTTGGGACTAACCTATTAACCGGAGGCCCAGCCCAAATTGCTGTTTTTTTGCCTATTTGAGTGTTTCATAGAAAAGGAATATCAAACGAAGTCCAAACGGAATGAAACCTTCGGGAACGTGATTTTCTCAGCAAACGTGATCCAGGAGACTTGGAGTGGGAGTCCAGAAACAATCAAGGAGGCCACGGGGCAGGGGGGCGCGCCCTCCACCCTCGTGGGCCGCTCGTTGCTCCACCGACCTACTTCTTCCTCATATATATATATACATACACATATATATATCCACGTACCCCCCAAACATCCAGGAGCACCACGAAAACCTAATTCCACCGCCGCAACCTTCTGTACTCGAGAGATCTCATCTTGGGGCCTTTTCCGGAGCTCCGCCGGAGGGGGCATTGATCACGGAGGGCCTCTACATCAACTCCATGGCCTCTCCAGTGATGTGTGAGTAGTTTACTTCAGACCTACGGGTCCATAGTTATTAGCTAGATGTCTTCTTCTCTCTCTTTGGATCTCAATACAAAGTTCTCCTCAATCTTCTTGGAGATCTATTCGATGTAATCTTATTTTGCGGTGTGTTTGTCGAGATCCGATGAATTGTGGGTTTATGATCCAGATTATCTATGAACAATATTTGATTCTTCTCTGAATTCTTTTATGTATGATTGGTTATCTTTGCAAGTCTACTAGATTGATCTTTCTTGCAATGGGAGAAGTGCTTAGCTTTGGGTTCAATCTTGCGGTGTCCTTTCCTAGTGATAGAAGGGGCAGCAAGGCACATATTGTATTGTTGCCATCAAGGATAAAAAGATGGGGTTTATATCATATTGCTTGAGTTTATCCCTCTACATCATGTCATCTTGCCTAATGCGCTACTCTGTTCTTAAGAACTTAATACTCTAGATGCATGCTGGATAGCGGTCGATGTGTGGAGTAATAGTAGTAGATGCAGAATCATTTCGGTCTACTTGTCACGGACGTGATGCCTATATACATGATCATGCCTAGATATTCTCATAATTATGCACTTTTCTATCAATTGCTCCACAGTAATTTGTTCAGCCACCGTAATACTTATGCTATCTTGAGAGAAGCCACTAGTGAAACCTATGGCCCCAGGGTCTATTCTCCTTTATATTAATGTCCCGTCAACAAGCTATTTCTATTACCATTTATTTTGCAATCTTTACTTTCAATCTATATCATAAAAATACCAAAAATATTTATCTTATTATTATGTTTATCAGATCTCACTCTCGTAAGTGACCGTGAAGGGATTGACAATGTAACGCCCGGATAATCATGCTACAGTGATCTCACGTTAATGGTGACACGTCACCTCTGTCACTGTAATTAATCTCGGGTTAATTCAAAACCGTTTCAATTTAAATCCTAAATAAGTCAAACGACAAAAGTTTTCAAATATTAAAATAAAATGTTCGGGCTATGTCTATTATTGCATCGGTAATTATGGTGAAGTAAACACATTTTTATAAAATGCCTAAATACTTTTAAATGAATTAAACAGGAAAGAAATAATAAAAGAAAATAGAAAAAAAAGAAAAGAAGGAGAACACCCCCTTCCCTGGGCCGTGGCCCAACTGGGCCAACCCACCTAGCCTAGCCGGCCCCCCCCCCCCCCCAACCCCCCCCACTACCAGAAACCCTAACCCCATCCACCCCACTCTCCCCACGACACCCCCACTCCCCCCGCAGAAATATCTCCCTTCCCCCCCATCTCTCCCGATTTGATCGGGAGGAGATGGCCGCACGACGCCGCCGGACCTCCCTCACCGGACGCCGCCACCTCGCCGTCCTCCTCCACTCCGTCGCTCGTCCCCGTCGCCCCCCCCCCAACTTTCCCCAAGCCCACTGCCCCGTTCCCTGCTCCGCGATGTGAGCTTCCCCTCCCTTGCATGTTCCCCCCCCCCGCGTGCACTCGCGCTCGCCGCGTGCGCCCGCGCTCACCGTGCGCCTGCGCCTCCCCGCGCCCCTCCTCTCTCTCCGTTCGCCAGCCGCGCTGCTCGGCTGCGCCCGCGTGCCGGAGCTCACGCTCCGGGCCGCCCGCCACTCACGAACGCACGCGCACGCGCGCGCTCGTCGCTCGCCCCGCACGGCCGCGCGCCCGCGCCCTGGTGCTGCTTCCCCCGCCTCCCTGCCGCCGCAGTGACCGCGCCCGTCCGCGCCTCGCCTGCCTCGCGTCCCGCAACGCCGCTGTTCCGCTCCGCCCGTAGTCCCCCCGTGCGCTGCTCCCGCCTTCCCCGCAGACGGCCGCCGCGCCCGCACCTCGCCGAGACCACGCGCGCGCCGTCCCTGGCCTCGCCCCGTCCACCGCAGCTCGCCCCCCACTGGCTGCCGGCACCCACGCCGCGGGCCGCGGCCGAGGCCAGCCCCGTTCGGCCTCGGGCACGGGCACCACGCCCCCACCCGCGCCCGTGTGCCCGCAAGGCCCTGGACCACTTACACGCGGGCCCCAGCCCCCAGAACGTTTATAAAAAATGGAATTAAAAAAAATTAATTAAAAAAATTAAAACTAAATAAAAATAAAAATATTAATTAATTAATTAATTAATTGATTAACTTAATTAATCCTAATTAGATTAGCCTAATTAACTAGTTTCACCTAATTAACTTTGATTAATTAACATAACTAATCTGATTAACTAAACTAATTAACCTGGTTAATTAGATAACAGACAATGACATGTGGGTCCCACCTGTCTGTTTGACTGGTCAACCGACCAGTTGACCTGCTGACATCACTCTGATGTCATGCTTGCGTCATCATTCACTGTTCTGGATAATGTTGGGTTTAAATAAATAATTAAAATCAGAAAATGATTTAAATCTTTAGAAAATCATATCTTTTAATCCGTAATTCGGATGAAAATACTTTATACATGAAAGTTGCTCAGAACGATGAGACGAATTTGAATACGCAGACCGTTTATCCGCCACGCATCCCTAGCATAGCAAACACGCAACTTTCCCCCTCCGGTTCGTCTGTCCGAAAACGCAAAACACCGGGGATACTTTCCCGGATGTTATCCCCCTTCACCGGTATCACCTAATACCGCGTTAGGGCACCCCTAGCACCGTTACTTGTCTTGTTATGCATCGTTATGCATCTGTTTGCATTATATTCATTGTTTCTTCCCCCCTCTTCTTCTGCTAGACACAGAGACCGACGCCGCTGCTACCCAGTACGACTACGGAGTTGACGACCCCTCTCTCTTGCCAGAGCAACCAGGCAAGCCCCCCCTTTGATCACCAGATATCGCCTACTCTTCTCTATACTGCTTGCATTAGAGTAGTGTAGCATGTTACTGCTTTCCGTTAATCCTATTCTGATGCATAGCCTGTCCTTGCTACTACTGTTGTTACCTTTACCTGCAATCCTAATGCTTAGTATAGGATGCTAGTGTTCCATCAGTGGCCCTACACTCTTGTCCGTCTGCCATGCTATACTACTGGGCCGTGATCACTTCGGGAGGTGATCACGGGCATATACTATATACTTTACACACTTACATTACCTGTGGTACTGTTCGGGGTTGGGGGCTGAAGGGGCAGGTGGCTCCATCCCGGTAGAGGTGGGCCTGGGTTCCCGACGGCCCCCGACTGTTTCTTTGAGGCGGAGCAACGGGGCAGGTTGAGACCACCTAGGAGAGAGGTGGGCCTGGCCCTGGTCGGCTTTCGCAAATACTTAACACGTTTAACGAGATCTTGGTATTTGATCTGAGTCTGGCTACTGGCCTATACGCACTAACCATCTACGCGGGGACAGTTATGGGCACTCGAAGTCGTGGTATCAGCCGAAGCCTTCGTGACGTCAGCAACGGAGCGGCGCGCGCTGGATTGGACTGGAACGCCTACTAGGCTAGGTCTGCTTCCGGCCGCCCACGCAACATGCAGGTGTGCTAAGGGCGATGGGCCCAGACCCCTGGGCGCTTAGGTTTAGACCGGCGTGCTGACCTCTCTGTTGGTCTAGGTGGGGCTGCGACGTGTTGATCTTCCGAGGCCGGGCATGACCCAGAAAAGTGTGTCCGGCCAAATGGGATCGAGCGTGTTGGGTTATGTGGTGCACCCCTGCAGGGAAGTTAATCTATTCGAATAGCCGTGATCTTCGGTAACAGGACGACTTGGAGTTGTACCTTGACCTTATGACAACTAGAACCGGATACTTAATAAAACACCCCCTTCCAAGTGCCAGATACAACCGGTGATCGCTCTCTAACAGGGCGACGAGGAGAGGATCGCCGGGTAGGATTATGCTATGCGATGCTACTTGGAGGACTTCAGTCTACTCTCTTCTACATGCTGCAAGACGGAGGCTGCCAGAAGCGTAGTCTTCGAAAGGACTAGCTATCCCCCCTTATCCCGGCTTTCTGCAGTTCAGTCCACATATAATAGCTTTATTCCAGTTGATACCAATGCATACATATGTAGTATAGCTCCTTGCTTGCGAGTACTTTGGATGAGTACTCACGGTTGCTTTCTCCCTCTTTTCCCCCTATCCCTTCTACCTGGTTGTCGCAACCAGAAGTTGGAGCCCAGGAGCCAGATGCCACCTTCGACGACGACGACTACTACTTGGGAGGTGCCTGCTACTACGTGCAGCCCGCTGACGACGACCAGGAGTAGTTTAGGAATATCCCAGACAGGAGGCCTGCGCCTCCTTCGATCTGTATCCCAGTTTGTGCTAGCCTTCTTAAGGCAAACTTGTTTAACTTATGTCTGTACTCAGATATTGTTGCTTCCGCTGACTCGTCTATGATCGAGCTCTTGTATTCGAACCCTCGAGGCCCCTGGCTTGTAATATGATGCTTGTATGACTTATTTTATTTGTAGAGTCGTGTTGTGATATCTTCCCGTGAGTCCTTGATCTTGATCGTACACATTTGCGTGCATGATTAGTGTATGGTCAAATCGGGGACGTCACAAGTTGGTATCAGAGCCGACTGCCTATAGGAATCCCCCTTCCACACTCCTTGGCCGAAGTTGAGTCTAGACATTACAAAAACTTTTACTAACATGGCTGTGTGCCTTACGGGCCCACATCGCCATCTGGGTGGTATCATGCTCTTTTACTCCACGATCCCTACTCTGGGACACTGAACTCTCTCCTACTCGGGTTAAACGATTTTACTAACTCTAACACTAGGATCCCGTGACCACGTTCACCCCAAAGTTGGATAAGCCCTAGTTATTCTTTATAGTAGTATTTGAACATTATCCACATTGTCATTTGACTCTTGTGAAAACAGCTTTGTTTTCAGATGGAACCCACGAGGCAGGTCGTGCGCCACACGACGGCCATTGGTGCCTCAGGATCACCTGCTGTGTTGGTTGAGATGATGACCTATCTGGGTTATCGCTGGCACCCTGAGTACACCGTCTATGAGGAGTATCAGGACTTCAACCAAGAGCAGTACCGTGCCATCGTCCACCTCTACTCTCGGGAGTATGACTCCACTACTGTGCTGCACACTGCTCATGGTGTTGGACTGACTATCGATATGGCGGTCCACGATGCTGCTTATGCTGCTCTGACACGTCTTCGTGGAGAGTATCAGGAGTTGGATACCTCCCCCTTCAGGCACATTGCTATCGCATCCGATGTGGGTGCGGGGGGATGCTACACTGCTGCCTACTCCACTGTCACCCGAGAGCCCTTCTACCATCAGAACCTGGTTCTGCATGCTGATGGGCTGGATAGAGCTAACCGAGCTATTTGCCACGAGTTGTACACCGCCCGTCAGCACCTATATCGTGCTCTGACGCTGTTGCACCCCTCTGTCCGCTCTGGGGATCTGTCGCGTTCTGCGATCTACCCTGCCCGGACCGTGATGCCCCAGGGCGTCGGCTGGCCAGATGTGGGAGGCTACTCTCCTGCACTTGGTCCTCTCCTGCCACCTGCGCATCGGGTTCCGCACCAGAGTATCCACGGACCCCAGGCTGCTCGCGTGGAGGTCTTCCCTTCGCGTCACTACCAGCTTTCAGGCTACACCTACCTCCACAGTTCCACCTGGGACTGATGAAGGCTTGCTTATTAGTGTTAGATGCATTCGTCGCGAGCCTGCGTGCCGCCTATGATGTATTAATCTATGTACTGAACTCTGTGTACCGAACTCTATGCATGATCTCTTTTGTAAGATATGCCGTCTACTATGTAGTATCTATCGTGCTGCTTTCATTGTGCATGTTTCATCATGAATGATTCTTGTCCTTGCAAAATTTCTCGATGCTGAACTACCCCTGTTATATATTAGCAGGATGGTTAGACCAGGTGGTCGTGGACGTGGTGGCAACCGCCCACCACCGCCTGAGTACATGGCTGGTATGATCCAACAGCTTGAGATGAATTGCCAGTTCATGGAGAATATGATGGCTCAGTTTCCTCGCCCCAATATGAACCAGCAGCCAACCCCAGTAACTCTGCAGGATTTCATGCGCCTGAACCCAACTGTGTATCGCAGCTCAACTCAGCCTCTGGATGCTGATGACTGGCTCCGTGACATCACCTATGAGATGGAGTCTGCTGATGTAGCCCCTGCCAGCTATGTCACCTTTGCTTCCTTCTTCCTGAAGGGACCCGCAGCTCAATGGTGGGACAGCCACAGGCGTACTCTGCCAGTTGGAACAATCATCACCTGGCCAGACTTCCAAGCTGCCTTCCGTGCTCGCTTCATTCCTCAGGGAGTCATGGACCGTAAGAAGCGTGAGTTTCGCAACCTCACCCAAGGCAACAAGACTGTTGAAGCTTATCAGCGGGAGTTTCTTGACTTGTCCCGCTATGCTGAAGAGGACATTGCAACTGATGCACGCAGACATGAGAAGTTCCGTGATGGCCTTCAAGCTGACATCAAGCTCACACTTCTAGTGCATGACTTTGCTGATTTGCCACTCTGGTGAACAAGGCCATCAATGTTGAAACTGGTCTGCAGGAATACCAGAGCTCTCACAGGCGCAACCGTGACACGGGCTCATCTTCGGGCCTGTCCTCGCAGAAGCGCAAGATATGGATTCCCAATAGCTTGTACCAGCCGGATGCACCTACCCCAAGGCAGACCTATGCTGCACCTCGTCTGCCTGCTCCTCCGACTAGGCAGCCAAGACTCCCAGCTCCACCACCACAAGCTCCTGTTCCCACTCCCAATAATGGGTTGTGCTTCAGGTGTGGACAACCAGGGCACCGTGCTAGGGAATGCAACCAGAACCAGAATCAGCTGGCCCTTCCAGCAACTGGCCGTGGAAGCAACCAGCCCCACAGCAACAATGCCAAGTCTTATGGTCATGTCATGCCAACCACGTTGATCTGAGCGAAGCTCAAGACCAGCCTGCTACTGTGATGGGTACCCTCCTCGTAAATTCAGTACCAGCATCCGTTTTATTTGATACAGGTGCATCGCATTCATTCATGTCAGAAGGTTTTGCATGCTTGCATGACATTAAATGTGAGGACATGAATGCTTCACTATTAGTACACACCCCTGCGGGATAATGTCGAACCTCCATGATTTGCAACGACGTCCCTGTAGAAATCGAAGGACTGGAATTCCTTGTCTCTCGCATCGTACTGAAGTCCTATAGCATTGATCTCATTCTGGGAATGAATTGGTTAAAAGCGCATACTGCTTCTATAGTTTGCGCCACTAAGACCGTCCATCTGCTACACCCTTCAGACGAAATAGTTACTTACCAAGCTCATCTGGTGCAAAATGCCGAGGCACGGCTTTATGCCTTGAATGCGTTGAACGCTACACCACTTGAGGGCATTGAAAACATTCCCGTCGTTCGTGAATTCCAACATGTCTTCCTAGAAGAACTTCCAGGGATTCCCCCTGCTAGAGCTGTCGAATTCATCATCGACTTGAAACCCGGCACCACCCCTATAGCTAAACGACCCTACAAGATGCCGCCGCATGAGCTCATTGAGCTTAAGGAGGAAATCGACAAATCTCTTGTCAAAGGTTTCATTCTCCCAAGTTGCTCTCCTTGGGGAGCACCTTCTCTCTTTGTTAAGAAGAAGGATGGGACAAACCGATTAGTCCAAGACTACCGTCCTATAAACCAAGCTACCATTCAGAATAAATACCCTCTTCCTCGGATCAATGATCTTTATGACCAACTGGCTGGCTCATCAGTGTTCTCCAAACTCGACTTGAGGTTGGGTTACCACCAGATCCGTGTTCGTGAAGAGGACATCCCAAAAATCGCCTTCGTGACTCGGTATGGATCATACAGTACACCGTCATGTCATTCGGCTTAACGAATGCTCCAGCCACCTTCTCTCGTCTAATGAACTATATATTCATGGATTACCTCGACAAGTTCGTCGTGGTTTATTTGGACGATATCCTTGTATTTTCCAAGAACAAGGAAGAACATGCTGAACATCTTCGTCTTGTGCTGGAAAAGCTTCGGGAGCATTAGCTGTATGCTAAGTATTCCAAGGGTGAATTCTGGCTCCCCGAAGTAACCTATCTTAGGCATGTCATCTCCAAGGATGGTATTGCCATCAACCCTGAACGAGTTCAGGCTATTCTCGATTGGACTCCTCCGAAGAATGTGAAGCAAGTCCGAAGTTTCCTCGGTCTCGCCAGCTATTGTCGTCGATTCGTCGAGAACTTCTCCAAGATTGCCAGGCCCCTGACTAATCTGTTGCATAAGGGTGTCAAGTTTGACTGGACAGACAAGTGTCAGGAAAGTTTCCAGGCGCTCAAAGACAAGTTGACTTCTGCCCCCGTGCTTGCACCACCTGATGCTAAGAAGGACTTCATCATTTACTGCGACGCTTCCCGTCAAGGATTAGGCTGTGTCCTAATGCAGGAGCGCAGAGTGATTGCTTATGCCTCTCGTCAACTGCGCCCTGACGAAGAAAACTACCCAGTTCACGACCTCGAGCTGGCTGCTGTCATTCATGCACTGAAGCAGTGGCGACATTACCTTCTCGGTAATCGTTGTGAGATCTTCACTGACCATCAAAGTCTGAAGTATCTGTTTACTCAGCCAAATCTGAACCTCCGTCAGCAGAGATGGATGGAGACTGTTGCAGACTTTGACATGGATATATCCTATACCCCCGGCAAGGCTAATGTAATGGCTGATGCCTTGAGCCGCAAGTCTTACTGCAACCACCTCCAGGTTCATAAAGTTCAGCCCTCGCTTGTCGAAGAATTTAGAAAGCTGAACCTCCATATTGTTCCTCCTGGAGCACTCGCTCCCCCTCCCCCGGAATTCCGCAAGATGAATCTTCTTGTTATTACTAAGGGTTCTCTAAATACCCTGACTGTCATACCAGATCTCGTAGCTGGTATAAAGACTATACAAGGTTATGACTCTGAAGTCCATAAGATTAAACGCCATCTAGCAGAAGGAAAGCCCTCATTCTTCACTATCGCCGACGATGGCGCCTTGTATTTCAAAGGCCGCCTAGTGGTACCATGTTCGAAGAAAAACCTGGATAAGACTAAAAGGGTTATGCAAGAAGCTCATGATACGCCTCTGTCCATCCATCCTGGTAGTACAAAGATGTACCAGGATATTCGTCAAAGATTCTGGTGGTCTAATATGAAGCAGGACATTGCTCGTTATGTTGCTGAGTGTGACGTATGTCGCCGTATCAAAGCAGAGCATCAGAGGCCTGCTGGAACTCTGCAACCTATCTCTATTCCTGAATGGAAATGGGACAATGTTGAGATGGACTTCGTCACTGGATTTCCCAAGTCGCAGAAAGGTAATGATGCTATTCTTGTCGTCATTGACCGGCTTTCTAAAGTTGCACATTTTCTGGCGGTCAAAGAGACAATCACTGCTAGTCAGCTTGCTACTCTCTACATGGGCAGAATTGATTCACTTTACGGTATTCCACTGGTTATCAGTTCAGACCGTGGCAGCTTATTCACTTCAAGATTCTGGGCAAGTTTCCAAGAATCTATGGGGACTCATCTGTCGTTCAGTACTGCGTTTCATCCTCAGTCGCAAGGACAGGTTGAGCGTGTCAACCAAGTTCTCGAAGACATGCTTCGAGCTTGTGTAATATCATTCGGCAAGAAATGGGAGGAATCTCTTCCATGTGCCGAGTTCTCTTATAATAATAGCTATCAAGCTAGTCTGAAGATGTCCCCCTTTGAAGTGTTATATGGACGAAAGTGTCGAACCCCTCTGAACTGGTTAGAAACTGGGGAACGTCCACTCTTTAGTCCGGATATTATCCAACAGGCCGAAGAACAAGTTCGCATTATTCGCGAGAATCTCAAGACTGCTCAGTCACGTCAGAAAAGTCAGTATGACCGTCATCACCAAGACATGGTCTATCAACCTGGCGAAAAGGCTTATCTTCGAGTTACACCAATGAAGGGTGCACACCGCTTCGGGATCAAAGGAAAGCTAGCTCCCCGCTATATTGGTCCTTTCACTATTCTCGAAAGGCGTGGAAAAGTGGCATATCAATTGGAGCTTCCGTCAAACCTTTCTCAGGTTCACGATGTGTTCCACGTGTCGCAACTTCGACGCTGCTTCAAGGACCCAATCCGAGCAGTGGACCATGAAGTGCTCGAATTGCAAAAGGACCTCTCCTATAAAGAGCATCCGGTCCGCATTTTCGACCAAGCTGAACGCCGCACACGTCAGAAGGTGATCAAGTTCCTCAAGGTCCAGTGGTCGAATCACTCTGAAGACGAAGCCACCTGGGAACGCGAGGATCGTCTTCGCGATGAATACCCTGCACTATTTCCTTCTACCTCCTAAATCTCGGGATGAGATTTCTTGTAGTGGAGGAGATTTGTAATGCCCGGATAATCATGCTACAGTGATCTCACGTTAATGGTGACACGTCACCTGTGTCACTGTAATTAATCTCGGGTTAATTCAAAACCGTTTCAATTTAAATCCTAAATAAGTCAAACGACAAAAGTTTTCAAATATTAAAATAAAATGTTCGGGCTATGTCTATTATTGCATCGGTAATTATGGTGAAGTAAACACATTTTTATAAAATGCCTAAATACTTTTAAATGAATTAAACAGGAAAGAAATAATAAAAGAAAATACAAAAAGGGAAAAAAGAAAAAAAAAGAAAAGAAGGAGAACACCCCCTTCCCTCGGCCGTGGCCCAACTGGGCCAACCCACCTAGCCCAGCCGGCCCACCCCCGGCTATAACCCCCCCCACTACCAGAAACCCTAACCCCATCCACCCCACTCTCCCCACGACACCCCCACTCCCCCCGCAGAAATATCTCCCTTCCCCCCCATCTCTCCCGATTGGATCGGGAGAGATGGCCGCACGACGCCGCCGGACCTCCCTCACCGGACGCCGCCCGCGCCTCCTCACTCCGTCGCTCGTCCCCGTCGCCCCCCCCCCAACTTTCCCCAAGCCCGGACTGCCCCGTTCCCTGCTCCGCGTGTGAGTCCCCGTCCCTTGCGTCCCCCCCCCCGCGTGCACTCGCGCTCGCCGCGTGCGCCCGCGCTCACCGTGCGCCTGCGCCTCCCCGCGCCCCTCCTCTCTCTCCGTTCGCCAGCCGCGCTGCTCGGCTGCGCCCGCGTGCCGGAGCTCACGCTCCGGGCCGCCCGCCACTCACGAACGCTGCTCGCGCACGCGCGCGCTCGTCGCTCGCCCCGCAGGCCGCGCGCCCGCGCCCTGGTGCTGCTTCCCCCGCTCCCTGCCCCGCAGTGACCGCGCTCCGCGCCTCGCCTGCCCGCGTCGCAACGCCGCGTCCTGCTCCGCCCGTAGTCCGCGCCCGTGCGCTGCTCCCGCCTTCCCCGCAGACGGCCGCCGCGCCCGCACCTCGCGGACCACGCGCGCGCCGTCCCTGGCCTGCCCCGTCCACCGCAGCTCGCCCCCCACTGGCTGCCGGCACCCACGCCGCGGGCCGCGCCGAGGCCAGCCCCGTTGCGGCCTCCACGGGCGCCACGCCCCCTCCCGCGCCCGTGTGCCAAGGCCCTGGACCACTTACACGCCGCCCCCAGACGTTTATAAAAAATGGAATTAAAAAATTAAAAAATACTAAATAAAAATAAAATTTAATTAATTAATTAATTAACTTTAATTAATCCTAATTAGATTAACCTAATTAACTAGTTTCACCTAATTAACCTTGAATAATCAACATAACTATCTGATTAACTAAACTAATTAACCTGGTTAATTAGATAACAGATAATGACATGTGGGTCCCACTGGACCCACCTGTCTGTTTGACTGGTCAACCGACCAGTTGACCTGCTACATCACTCTGATGTCATGCTTGCGTCATCATTCACTGTTCTGGATAATGTTGGGTTTAAATAAATAATTAAAATCAGAAAATGATTTAAATCTTTAGAAAATCATATCTTTTAATCCGTAATTCGGATGAAAATACTTTATACATGAAAGTTGCTCAGAACGACGAGACAATTTGAATACGCAGCCCGTTTATCCGCCACGCATTCCCTAGCATAGCGAACACAACTTTCCCCCCTCCGGTTCCTCTGCCCAAAATCGCGAAACACAGGGATACTTTCCCGGATGTATCCCCCTTCACCGGTATCACCTATACCGCTTAGGGCACCTCCTAGCACCGTTACTTGTCTTGTTATGCATACTATGCATATACTTGCATTATATCTCATTGTTCTTCCCCCTCTTCTCTCGCTAGACACCGAGACCGACGCTGCTGCTACCCAGTACGACTACGGAGTTGACGACCCCTCTCTCTTGCCAGAACAACCAGGCAAGCCCCCCCTTTGATCACCAGATATCGCCTATCTTATCTCTACTGCTTGCATTAGAGTAGTGTAGCATGTTACTGCTTTCCGTTAATCCTATCTGATGCATAGCCTGTCCTTGCTACTACTGTTGTTACCTTTACCTGCATCCTAATGCTTAGTATAGGATGCTAGTGTTCCATCAGTGGCCCTACCCTCTTGTCCATCTGCCATGCTATCTATTGGACCGTGATCACTTCGGGAAGTGATCATGGGCATATACTATACACTTTACATAGTTACCTTACCTGTGATACTATTCGGAGATGGGGGCTGAAGGGGCAGGTGGCTCCATCCCGGTAGAGGTGGGCCTGGGTTCCCGACGGCCCCCGACTGTTACTTTGTGGCGGAGCAACAGGGCAGGTTGAGACCACCTAGGAGAGAGGTGGGCCTGGCCCTGGTCTGCATTCGGCAGATACTTAACACGTTTAACGAGATCTTGGTATTTGATCTGAGTCTGGCTACTGGCCTATACGCACTAACCATCTACGCGGGGACAGTTATGGGCACTCGACGTCGTGGTATCAGCCGAAGCCTTCGTGACGTCAGCGAACGGAGCGCGCGCGCTGGATTGGACTGGAACGCCTACTAGGCTAGGTCTGCTTCCGCGCCCACGCAACGTGCAGGTGTGCTAAGGGCGATGGGCCCAGACCCCTGGGCGCTTAGGTTTAGACCGGCGTGCTGACCTCTCTGTTGGTCTAGGTGGGGCTGCGACGTGTTGATCTTCGAGGCCGGGCATGACCCAGAAAGTGTGTCCGGCCAAATGGGATCGAGCGTGTTGGGTTATGTGGTGCACCCCTGCAGGGAAGTTAATCTATTCGAATAGCCGTGATCTTCGGTAACAGGACGACTTGGAGTTGTACCTTGACCTTATGACAACTAGAACCGGATACTTAATAAAACACACCCTTCCAAGTGCCAGATTACAACCGGTGATCGCTCTCTAACAGGGCGACGAGGAGAGGATCGCCGGGTAGGATTATGCTATGCGATGCTACTTGGAGGACTTCAGTCTACTCTCTTCTACATGCTGCAAGACGGAGGCTGCCAGAAGCGTAGTCTTCGAAAGAACTAGCTATCCCCCCTTATCCCGGCTTTCTGCAGTTCAGTCCACATATAATAGCCTTATTCCAGTTGATACCAATGCATACATATGTAGTATAGCTCCTTGCTTGCGAGTACTTTGGATGAGTACTCACGGTTGCTTTCTCCCTCTTTTCCCCCTATCCCTTCTACCTGGTTGTCGCAACTAGATGTTGGAGCCCAGGAGCCAGACGCCACCTTCGACGACGACTCCTACTACACCGGAGGTGCCTACTACTACGTGCTGCCCGCTGACGACAACCAGGAGTAGTTAGGAGGATCCCAGGCAGGAGGCCTGCGCCTCCTTGATCTGTATCCCAGTTTGTGCTAGCCTTCTTAAGGCAAACTTTTTTAACTTATGTCTGTACTCAGATATTGTTGCTTCCGCTGACTCGTCTATGATCGAGCTCTTGTATTCGAGCCCTCGAGGCCCCTGGCTTGTAATATGATGCTTGTATGACTTATTTTATTTGTAGAGTCGTGTTGTGATATCTTCCCGTGAGTCCTTGATCTTGATAGTACACATTTGCGTGCATGATTAGTGTACGGTCAAATCGGGGGCGTCACAGACAACCCCTTTATCGCGTTGGTTGCGAGGTTCTTATTTGTTTGTGTAGGTATGAGGTGTGTGTAGTCTCCTACTGGATTGATACCTTGGTTCTCCAAAACTGAGGGAAATACTTACGCTACTTTGCTGCATCACCCTTTCCTCTTCAAGGGAAAACCAACGCGGTGCTCAAGAGGTAGCAAGAAGGATTTCTGGTGCCATTGCCGGGGAAAGGGAGACTCTTATGGGATCAAATAAACAGATTGTTGTGTTATGCTTGGAATCTTTGTGAAATTTTTGATTTTACTTGTTGATCTAAGAACCCTAAAAAAACACCTCCCATACCTATGTGAGTTTAATGACATTGAAATCTTATCTTCTTATGCAAAGGGTGTTTATAGTTACTATGATATCGAACAAATTGAAGAATTTGTTGCTTTTAGGGGTGCTTATGAAGTTGCTTCTTTGATTTAAAAGTATGATATTACTCTCTTCGAATCTAATTTTTTTGACATACTTAAATATTGCTATGAAAACTATGCTCATAATGCCTATGTCAAAGAATTTATTGAAACAATGACCGTTGCTTTAGAAGAAAATAATGATATTCATGAATCTATAGATAATTATGATTCTGATGATTTGATTGAAATATCCCTTGATGAACATGATGCTTGCTATTCTTGTGGCCATGATGCCAATATTTATGAAGATTAATTTTCTATAGTTCCTTATGTTAAACATGAGATCTTTGCTATTGCACCCATACTTGATAGTTCCTTAGATGAAAAGCATGATTGCAATGATATTATTATAAATTCTGTTAACGTCAATTGTGTTAATGATATGCAAAACCTCAAGCTTGGGATGCTAGTTTTGCTATGACTACTATTTGTTGCAATGATCATGATTGGGGTGATTCTTCTTTTGGTCTTGAAAATTTATTTAAGCCCCATGATGAATATGAGATTGATAATAGTGTTTGCAATATTATTGAAAGTGAGTTTGGAAGAGTGTCAACTTTAGATCCCACATATTTGGAGAATGTTCAATCTTATGAAGTTTTTGATAAAAGTGGGTTTGGAGAGGTCATGACTTTAGTTAATGTTAATCCCACTATTTTGGAAGAGTGCCAACTTTGCATGCATGTGGATAGTGTTGAAAATATCTTATGTGATAGCTATTTTGTTGAATTTGCTTATGATCCCACATGTAATTATTATGAGATAGGAAAATATGATTGTAGAAATTTTCATGTTACTAAATTACCTCTCGTTATGTTGAGATTGCTATTGTTTCTTTCCGCTTCCTTGCATATGCTAGTTTTTTCTTGCTATGATAATTTGTTTGCCTATAAGATGCCTATGCATAGGAAGTATGTTATACTTAGATGTGTTTTCACGTGTTTTATGATGCTCTCTTTGTGCTTCAATTGTTGTCTTTCATGTGAGCATCGTTGATATCTTATGCCTAGCTATAAGGCTTTAAAGAAAAACGCTTGTTGGGAGACAACCCATTATTTTTTATTTCTGTTATTCAATAAATAATTCATCTAGCCTCTGTTTATATGTGGTTTTATGCTTTTAATTAGTGTTTGTGCCTAGTAGAACCTTTGGGAAGACTTGGGGAAAGTCTTTGCGATCTTGCTGTAAAAAACAGAAACTTTAGCGCTCACGAGATTTGCTGCCATTTTTTACTGGAGAGTGAAATTAAGTTGATTGTTTTTGCAGATGATTAATAGATAAATTACTCACGTCCATAAATTTATTTTAGAATTTTGGGGGTTACATAAGTATTCGAAACTTACAGATTACTACAGACTGTTCTGTTTTTGACAGATTCTGTTTTTCGCGTGTTGTTTGCTTATTTTGATGAATATATGGATAGTATCGGAGGTTATGAACCATAGAGAAGTTGGAATACAGTAGTTTTAACACCAAAAATAAATAAAGAATGACTGCATTACAGTATCTTAAGTGGTGTTTTGTTTTCTTATACTAACGGAGCTCATGAGATTTTCTGTTTAAGTTTTGTGTTGTGAAGTTTTCAAGTTTTGGGTAAAGATTTGATGGATTATGGAACAAGAAGTGGAAAGAGCCTAAGCTTGGGGATGCCCAAGACACCCCAAGGTAAAATTCAAGGACAGCCAAAAGCCTATGCTTGGGGATGCCCCGGAAGGCATCCCCTCTTTCGTCTTCTTCTATCGGTAACTTTGCTTGAGGCTATATTTTTATTCACCACATGATATGTGTTTTGCTTGGAGCATCTTGTATGATTTGAGTATTTGATTTTTAGTTTACCACAATGATCCTTGATGTACACACATTTTTGGAGACACACACATGAATTATAATTTATTAGAATACTCTATGTGCTTCACTTATATCTTTTGAGCTAGATAATTTTGCTCTAGTGCTTCACTTATATCTTTTAGAGCACGGTGGTGGTTTTATCTTATAGAAATTATTGACCTATCATGCTTCACTTATATCATTTTTAGAGTCCATTAGAACAGCATGGTAAGTTGCTTTGGTTATGAAACTAGTCCTAATATGATACGCATCCAAGATGGGTATAATAAAAACTATCATAGAAAGTGCATTGAATACTATGAGAAGTTTGATACTTGATAATTGTTTTGAGATATAAAGGTGGTGATATTAGAGTGTGCTAGTTGAGTAATTGTGAATTTGAGAAATACTTGTGTTGAAGATTGCAAGTCCCGTAGCATGCACGTATGGTAACCGTTGTGTAACAAATTTGAAACATGAGGTGTTCTTTGATTGTCTTCCTTATGAGTGGCGGTCGGGGACGAGCGATGGTCTTTTCCTACAAATCTACCCCCCTAGGAGCATGCACTTAATACTTGGTTTTTGATGACTTGTAGATTTTTGCAATAAGTATGTGAGTTCTTTATGACTAATGTTGAGTCCATGGATTATACGCACTCTCACCCTTCCATCATTGCCAGCCTCTTCGATATCGTGCATTGCCCTTTCCCACCTTGAGAGTTGGTGCAAACTTCGCCGGTGCATCCAAACCCCGTGATATGATACGCTCTATCACACATAAACCTCCTTATATCTTCCTCAAAACAGCCACCATACCTACCTATTATGGCATTTCCATAGCCATTTCGAGATATATTGCCGTGCAACTTTCCATCGTTTCATTTATGACATGCTTCATCATTGTCATATTGCTTTGCATGATCATGTAGTTGGCATCGTATTTGTGGAAAAGACACCATGCATAATTTATCATACATGTCACTCTTGATTCATTGCCCTTCCCAGTACACCTCCAGAGGCATTCATATAGAGTCATATTTTGTTCTAGTATCGAGTTGTAATCATTGAGTTGTAAATAAATAGAAGTGTGATGATCATAATTAATAGAGCATTTTCCCAAATAAAAAAGAGAAAGTCCAAAAAGAGGAAAGGCCCAAAAAAAGAAAAAAATAAAAGAAATAAAAAGGGGCAATGCTACTATCTTTTTTTCCACACTTGTGCTTCAAAGGAGCACCATGATCTTTATGATAGAGAGTCTCTTGTTTTGTCACTTTCATATACTAGTGGGAATTTTCATTATAGAACTTGGCTTTTAAATTCCTACAATGGGCTTCCTCAAATGCCCTAGGTCTTCGTGAGCAAGCAAGTTGGATGCACACCCACTTAGTTTCTTTTGTTGAGCTTTCATACATTTATAGCTCTAGTGTATCCGTTGCATGGCAATCCCTACTCCTTGCATTGACATCAATTGATGGGCATCTCCCTAGCCCGTTGATTAGCCTCTTCGATGTGAGACTTTCTCCTTTCTTGTCTTCTCCACATAATCCCCTATCATTATTCTATTCCACCCATAGTGCTATATCCATGGCTTACGCTCATGTATTGCGTGAAAGTTGAAAAAAGTTTGAGATTACTAAAGTATAAAACAATTGCTTGTCTTGTCATCGAGGTTGTGCAAGATGAGAGCATTCTTGTTTGACAAAAATGGAGCATGACCAAACTATATGATTTTGTAGGGATGAACTTTTTATTGCCATGTTATTTTGAGAAGACATGATTGCTTAGTTAGTATGCTTGAAGTATTATTATTTTTATGTCAATATTAAACTTTTGTCTTGAATCTCTCGGATCTGAACACTCATGCCACAATAAAGAAAATTACATTGAGAATTATGTTAGGTAGCATTCCACATCAAAAATTCTGTTTTTATCATTTACCTACTCGAGGACGAGCAGGAATTAAGCTTGGGGATGCTTGATACGTCTCCAACGTATCTATAATTTTTGATTGTTCCATGCTATTATATTATCTGTTTTCGATGTTAATGGGCTTATTTATACACTTATATATTATTTTTGGGACTAACCTACTAACCCAAGGCCCAGTGCAAATTACTGTTTTTTTGCCTATTTTAGTGTTTCACAGAAAAGGAATATCAAATGGAATAAAACCTTCGGGAGAGTTATTTTGGAACAAACGTGATCTAGGGGACTCGGAGTGGACGTCAAGAAATCAACGAGGAGGCCACGAGGCAGGGAGGCGCGCTTACCCCCCTAGGCGCGCCCTCCACCCTCGTGGACCCCTCATGGCTCTACCGACCTACTTCTTCCTCCTATATATATTCATATACACCAAAAACAACCAGGAGCACCAAGAAATCCTATTTCCACCGCCGCAACCTTCTGTACCAAAGAGATCCCATGTTGGGGCCTTTTCTGGAGCTCCGCCGGAGGGGGAATCGATCACGGAGGGCTTCTACATCAACACCATAGCCTCTCCGATGATGTGTGAGTAGTTTACCTCAGACTTTCGGGTCCATAGTTATTAGCTAGATGGCTTCTTCTCTCTCTTTGGATCTCCATACAATGTTCTCCTTGATCTTCTTGGAGATCTATTTGATGTAACTCTTTTTGCACTGTGTTTGTCGAGATCCGATGAATTGTGGGTTTATGATCAAGTTTATCTATGAACAATATTTGATTCTTCTCTGAAATCTATTATGTATGATTGGTTATCTTTGCAAGTCTCTTCGAATTATCAGTTTGGTTTGACCTACTAGATTGATCTTTCTTGCAATGGGAGAAGTGCTGAGATTTGGGTTCAATCTTGCGGTGTCCTTTCCCAGTGACAGCAGGGGCAGCAAGGCACGTATTTTATTGTTGCCATCGAGGATAAAAAGATGGGGTTTATATCATATTGCTTGAGTTTATCCCTCTACATCATGTCATTTTGCCTAATGCGTTACTCTGTTCTTATGAACTTAATACTCTAGATGCATGCTGGATAGCGGTCGATGTGTGGAGTAATAGTAGTAGATGCAGAATTGTTTCGGTCTACTTGTCACGGACGTGATGCATATATACATGATCATGCCTAGATATTCTCATAATTATGCACTTTTCTATCAATTGCTCGACAGTAATTTGTTCACCCACCGTAATACTTATGCTACCTTGAGAGAAGCCACTAGTGAAACCTATGGCCCCCGGGTCTATTCTCCTTTATATTAATGTCCCGTCAACAAGCTATTTCTATTACCATTTATTTTGCAATCTTTACTTTCAATTTATATCATAAAAATACCAAAAATATTTATTTTATTATTATTATCTCTATCAGATCTCACTCTCGTAAGTGACCATGAAGGGATTGACAACCCCTTTATCGCGTTGGTTGCGAGGTTCTTATTTGTTTGTGTAGGTACGAGGGACTTGCGTGTAGTCTCCTACTGGATTGATACCTTGGTTCTCAAAAACTGAGGGAAATACTTACACTACTTTGCTGCATCACCCTTTCCTCTTCATGGGAAAACCAACGCAGTGCTCAAGAGGTAGCAGTGTGCTTTAGTATTTTTGAAGAAATTCTCTCTTGCTTCACTTAAATTAATTTGAGAGAAAGAAATTTTATGCTCATGATCTTCACTTGTATCTGTTCGAGCTTATCAAAAGCAACACATGAAAATTAGTTCCAAAGTGATAGATATCCAAGAAGGATATAATAAAAACTTTCATGAAGATCATTCGACAAAATAAACTTGATTCTTGCAATAGTTTTGTGATATGATGATAGTGATATGTGAGTCATATTGGTGAGTAATTATGATTTAGTAAGAATATTGGTGTTAAGGTTTGTGATTCCCTATGCAAGCATGAAAGTCAATAGTTGTGCAATGAAATTACATCCTACTTATGGTGCATTATTCGATGTTATTTATGCTCAATGCTCGCTTATGAGATTATTTGTTTCTTGGTTGGTTGCTTCTCAATCTTTTGCTAGCCTTCATTTTGCACTAAGTATGATCACTACTTGTGCATCTAAAATCCTTTAAACCAGTTTTGCCAGATGAGTCC
Organism: Triticum urartu; assembly: GCF_003073215.2. Taxonomy (NCBI): domain Eukaryota; kingdom Viridiplantae; phylum Streptophyta; class Magnoliopsida; order Poales; family Poaceae; genus Triticum; species Triticum urartu. The sequence goes on from NC_053022.1 coordinate 237,190,741, forward strand.
ACTATACCTACCTATATGCGGTATTCTTTTACCCTTCTTAGGAAATTTGTATGTGCCATCTCTAATTTTCAAAATAAATTTCTCTTTTGTGTGCTCATACCGCGCGCGAGGCAGTGAGGGGTGGCCAATATTTTCCATGCTAGATGTGTTATTCTCATGATGAGTGTTTATTCACTAGTCATTGCATGGGAGTAAGGCAAAGGTATTAGGGATTCCCAGTCCCGAAATGAAAATTGAATTTACTTTATGTTGTCAAATAATAAATTCCATGGAAAGTGTTGGTATGGAGGGCACCCGTGGATATGGTTATCCATGGAAAGTGAAAGTTTGGTGGAAAAAAGGAATAAACTTTATTTTTTGTTTGGGAACCGCCTATGATATATGTAGCATGGAAAGTGTTGGGAGCTCTAAGTCATTTTCGTTGGTGGGAAAAGTATGCCTTTCAAAATGTTTTTATCTCTCAATTTTCGCTTTGAGCTCTGGCACCTCTACAAATCCCTACTTCCCTCTGTGAAGGGACTTTCTTTTACTTTATGCAATTTTTATTTTTAATTTGAGTCTCCATCTTCTCTTATAAAGCACCAACCAGGGGCACTATGATCGTACTTGAGCATTGTGTGTAGTTAATATGCAAGTGTGTTTCATGAATGGATCAATGATTGAGCATGATGGGCTAGGGATAACTTATTTTAGCATTGATATTTTGAAATACATGGTTTCTCGATGATATGCTTGAGTATTGATGTCCTCATGTCAAATTATAGACTCTTACTTTGAATCATTCAAGTCCAAATGTCCATGCTACAAAAGAAAAGAGTATATGATGAATCTGATAGGTAGCATTCCACAACAAAAATTCCATTTTAAATCGCTACTTTATCATGATAAGTTTTATGAGAAAGAGTTGCTGTTATGATGCTAGGAAAAGTGATTGAAATTATCATTGATCAAACTTATGCACTTTGCTATCATTCACACTTCAAAAATTATTTCTTTTATCATTTACCTACTCGAGGACGAGTAGGAATTAAGCTTGGGGATGCTGATACGTCTCCAACGTATCTATAATTTATGAAGTATTCGTGCCATGTTTACAGCAAATTTATATGGTTTTGGTATGATTTGCATGGAACTAACCCGGACTGACGCTGTTTTCAGCAGAACCACCATGGTGTTGTTTTTTGTGCAGAAATGAAAGTTCACCAAATGAGCTGAAACTTTTTGTTGATTTTTTTGGAACAAAATACAACCCCGAAGCTTCGTGGGAGGGCCAGAAGAGCCGCGAGGAGGGCACAACCCACTAGGGCGCGCCTGGCTTGGCCCGGTGGGTTGTGCTCACCTCGAGGCCCATCTTAGTGTGAAACCAACGCCAAAAAATCCTATAAATAGAGAAACCATCAGGGGTTAACCTAGATCAGAAGTTCCGCTGCCGTAGGCCTCTGTAGCCACCAAAAACCAATCTAGACCCCGTTTTGGCACCCTGCGGAGGGGGGAATCATCTCCGGTGGCCATCTTCATCATCCCGGCGGCCAGCACGATGAGGAGGGAGTAGTCCACCCTCGGGGCTAAGGGTTTGTACCAGTAGCTATGTGTTTAATCTCTCTCTCTCTCTCGTGTTCTTGAGATGTCACGATCTTGATGTATCGCGGGCTTTGTTAATATAGTCGGATCATATGGTGTTTTCCCCTCTCTATCTTGTTGCGATGAATTGAGTTTTTACCTTTCAGATTTCGTTGTTATTGGATTGAATACTTTTATGGATTTGAGAACACTTGATATATGTCTTGCAGTTGAATACTCATGGTGACAATGGGGTATCATATTGATTCACTTGATATATATTTTGGCACTCAACTCGCGGATTCTTGAGGTGACATTGGGGTAATCTATGCATAGGGGTTGATGCATGTTCTTGTCTTTGTTTCTCCGTTAGAAATCTTGGTGCACTCTTTGAAGTTCTTTGTGTTGGATTGAGTATTATGAATATGAATTTGCTTTGGTGTTATTTTAGTACGAACTCTAGGATAGATCGAATGGAAAGAATAGCTTTGTGTTATTTTAGTACGAACTCTTGAATAGATCGAACGGAAAGAATAGCTTTGAGATGGTTTCGTACCCTACAAACAATTTATTCTTATGTTCTCCGCTAGATAGGAACTTTGGAGTGATTCTTCATCGCACTTTGAGGGGTGGTTATATGATCCAATTATATTAGCATTGTTGAGAGGTTGCACTATCGAAAGTACGGACCCTAGGCCTCATTTTCAAGCATTGCAATACCGTTTTGTGCCCGTTCACTATTTGCTACCTTGCTGTTTTTATTTATTCAGATTATAAAAATATACTTCTATGATACGTCTCCAACGTATCTATACTTTTTGATTGTTCTATGCTATTATATTATCAACCTTGGATGTTTTATATGCATTTATATGCTATTTTATATGATTTTTGGGACTAACCTATTAACCTAGAGCCCAGTGCCAGTTTCTATTTTTTTCCTTGTTTTAGAGTATCGCAGAAAAGGAAAATCAAACGGATTCCAATTGACCTGAAACTTCATGGAACTTATTTTTGGACCAGAAGAAGCCCACGGAGTATCCGAGATGGACCAGGAGAGTCCCGGGCTACCGACGAGGGTGGGGCGCGCCCACCCCCCTGGGCGCGCCCCCTGCCTCGTGGACAGCCCAGAGGTCCACCGACGTACTTATTCCTCCTATATATACCCATATACCCTAAAAACATCGAGGAGCACAATAGATCGGAAGTTCCGCCGCCAGAAGCCTCCGTAGCCACCAAAAACCAATCTAGACCCATTCCGGCACCCTGCCAGAGGGGTAATCCCTCTCCGGTGGCCATCTTCATCATCCCGGTGCTCTCCATGATGAGGAGGGAGTAGTTCTCCCTCGGGGCTGAGGGTATGTACCAGTAGCTATGTGTTTGATCTCTCTCTCTCTCTCGTGTTGTTGAGGTGGCACGATCTTGATGTATCACGAGCTTTGCTATTATAGTTGGATCTTATGAAGTTTCTCCCCCTCTACTCTCTTTTAATGGATTGAGTTTTCCCTTTGAAGTTATCTTATCGGATTGAGTCTTTAAGGATTTGAGAACACTTGATGTATGTCTTGCATGGGATACATGTGGTGACAATGGGGTATTCTATGATCCACTTGATGTATGTTTTGGCGATCAACTTGCGGGTTCCGTGACCTTGGGAATCTATGGATAGGGGTTGGCACACGTTTTCGTCCTGACTCTCCGGTAGAAAATTTGGGGCACTCTTTGAGGTTCTATGTGTTGGTTGAATAGATGAATATGAGATTGTGTGATGCATATCGTATAATCATACCCACGGGTACTTGAGGTGACATTGGAGTATCTAGGTTACATTAGGGTTTTGGTTGATTTGTGTCTTAATGTGTTATTCTGGTATGAACTCTAGGGCTGTTTGTGACACTTATACGAATAGCCCAACAGATTGATTGGAAAGAATAACTTTGAGGTGGTTTCATACCCTACCATAATCTCTTCGTTTGTTCTCCGCTATTAGTGACTTTGGAGTGACTCTTTGTTGCATGTTGAGGGATAGTTATGTGATCCAATTATGTTATTATTGTTGAGAGAACTTGCACTAGTGAAAGTATGAACCCTAGGCCTTGTTTCAACGCATTGCAATACCGTTTGTGCTCACTTTTATCATTAGTTACCTTGCTGTTTTTATATTTTCAGATTACAAAAACCTATATCTACTATCCATATACCACTTGTATCACCATCTCTTCGCCGAACTAGTGCACCTATACAATTTACCATTGTATTGGGTGTGTTGGGGACACAAGAGACTCTTTGTTATTTCGTTGCAGGGTTGCTTGAGAGAGACCATCTTCATCCCACGCCTCCTACGGATTGATAAACCTTAGGTCATCCACTTGAGGGAAATTTGCTACTGTCCTACAAACCTCTGCACTTGGAGGCCCAACAACGTCTACAAGAAGAAGTATGTGTAGTAGACATCAAGCTCTTTTCTGGCGCCGTTGCCGGGGAGGTTAGCGCTTGAAGGTATATCTTTAGATCTTGCAATCGAGTCTTTTAGTTTCTTGTTTTATCACTAGTTTAGTTTATAAAAGAACATTAAAAAAATGGAATTAAGTTTGCCTCATACGCTTCATCTTTTTAATATATTTCGTGAGTATGATGGAAAGGGGGATGTGCTGCAAGGCGATTAAGTTGGGTAACGCCAGGGTTTTCCCAGTCACGACGTTGTAAAACGACGGCCAGTGAATTGTAATACGACTCACTATAGGGCGAATTCCTTGAATATCCATGATGCTAATGATATGCAAAGCCACAAGCTTGGGGAAGCTATGTTTGATGAAGATGATATTTTTGTCCCCCAAGTTTTGATGAGAAAATTTATTATGATGAAAGCATGCCTCCTATTTATGATGATTATATTGATGAAAGTGTATTTGGAGAGGTCATGACTTTATTTAGTGATGAATCCACTATTTCGGAAGAGGTTCCAATTGATTATGAGAACAAAGTTACTATCTATGATGATTATTGTGATGACTTGTATGCTATAAAGAATAATGATATCCATGAAACTTGTCATCATGATTTTAGTTTTCAATTGGATTATGCCTCACATGATAATTATTTTGTTGAGTTTACTCCCACTATTCCGATTGAGAAGAATTTTGCTTATGTGGAGAGTAGTAAATTTTCTATGCATGTAGATCATGAAAAGAATGCTTTATGTGATAGTTATATTTCTGAATTAATTCATGATGCTACTAAAAATTATTATGAGGGAGGAACATATGCTTGTAGGAATTGCAATAATATCAAGTTTCCTCTCTATGTGCTTAAATTTTGAAGTTTTGCTTGCTTTACCTTCCTATGCAAGTTGATTCTTGTTCCCATAAGTTGTTTGCTCACAAAATCCTTATGCATAGGAAGTGGGTTAGACTTAAATGTGCTAGTAATATTCTTCATTATGCTCCCTTTATGTTTCAATTATTATCTTTTATGTGAGCATCATTGAAATCATCATGCCTAGCTAGGGGCATTAAACGATAGCGCTTGTTGGGAGGCAACCCAATTTTATTTTTGTTCCTTACTTTTTGCTCCTGTTTAGTAATAAATAATTTATCTAGCCTCTGTTATTATTGAGTTTTTATGTTTTAATTAGTGTTTGTGCCAAGTACAACCGTTGGGAAGACTTGGGGGAAGTCTTGTCGATCATGCTGTAAAAAACAGAAACTTTAGCGCTCACGAGAACTGCTGCCATTTGTATTTGGAAAGTGCTATTTAGTTAATTATTTTTTCAGATGATTGATATATAAATTCCTCACGTCAAGCAATTTATTTGAGAATTTTATGAGTTCCAGAAGTATACGTTTGATCCAGATTACGACAGACTGTTCTGTTTTTGACAGATTCTGTCTTTCATGTGTTGTTTACTTATTTTGATGAGTCTATGGCTAATAAAAGAGTGTATAAACCATAGAGAAGTTGGAATACAGTAGTTTTAACACCAATATAAATAAATAATGAGTTCATTACAGTACCTTGAAGTGGTGTTTTGCTTTCTTTCGCTAACGGAGCTCACGAGTTTTCTGTTAAGTTTTGTGTTGTGAAGTTTTCAACTATGGAACAAGGAGTGGAAAGAGCCTAATATTGGGGATGCCCAAGGCACCCCAAGGTAATATTCAAGGACAAACAAGAGCCTAAGCTTGGGGATGCCTCGGAAGGCATCCCCTCTTTCGTCTTCGTTCATTGGTAACTTTACTTGGAGCTATATTTTTATTCGCCACATGATATGTGTTTTTCTTGGAGCGTCTTTTTATTTTCTTTTGTTTTGCTTGCTGTTTGAATAAAATACCAAGATCTGAAATTATTAAATGTTATATAGTCTTCACATAGTTGCATAATTATTCGACTACTCATTGATCTTCACTTATATATTTCGGAGTAGTTTGTAATTTGCTCTAGTGCTTCACTTATATCTTTTTAGAGCACGGTGGTGGTTTTATTTTGAAGAAATAATTGATCTCTCATGATTCACTTATATTATTTTGAGAGTCTTTAGAACAACATGGTAATTTTCTTTGGTTATGAAACTAGTCCTAATATGATGGGCATCCAAGAGGAAAATAATAAAAAACTTTCATATAAGTGCATTGAATACTAAGAGAAGTTTGATACTTGATGATTGTTTTGAGATATGGAGATAGTGATATCAAAGTTGTGCTAGTTGAGTAGTTGTGAATTTGAGGAATACTTGTGTTTAAGTTTGCAAGTCCCGTAGCATGCACGTATGGCAAATGTTGTGTAACAAATTTGAAACATGAGGTGTTATTTGATTGTCTTCCTTATGAGTGGCGGTCGGGGACGAGCGATGGTCTTTTCCTACCAATCTATCCCCCTAGGAGCATGCGCGTAATACTTGGTTTTTGATGACTTGTATATTTTTGCAATAAGTATGTGAGTTCTTTATGACTAATGTTGAGTCCATGGATTATACACACTCTTACCCTTCCATCATTGCTAGCCTCTTCGGTACCGTGCATTGCCCTTTCTCACATTGAGAGTTGGTGCAAACTTCGCCGGTGCATCCAAACCCCGTGATATGATACGCTCTGTCACACATAAACCTCCTTATATCTTCCTCAAAACAGCCACCATACCTACCTATTATGGCATTTCCATAGCCATTCCGAGATATATTGCCATGCCACTTTCCACCATTCCGTTTATTATGACACGCATCAGCATTGTCATATTTCTTTGCATGATCATGTAGTTGACATCGTATTTGTGGCAAAGCCACCGTTCATAATTCTTTCATGCATGTCACTCATGAATCATTGCACATCCCGGTACACCGCCGGAGGCATTCATATAGAGTCATATCTTGTTCTAGTATCGAGTTGTGATCTTTGAGTTGTAAATAAATAGAAGTGTGATGGTCATCATTCATAGAGTATTGTCCCAAAAAAGGCCAAAAAAGATAGAAAGGCCAAATAAAAAAAGGAAGGCCATGTAAAAAAATAAAAAATAGAAGGGACAATGCTACTATCCTTTTTTCCACATTTGTGCTTCAAAGTAGCACCATGATCTTCATGATAGAGAGTCTCTTGTTTTGTCACTTTCATTTACTAGTGGGAAATTTTCATTATAGAACTTGGCTTGTATATTCCAACAATGGGCCTCCTCAAGTGCCCTAGGTCTTCGTGAGCAAGCAAGTTGGATGCACACCCACTAGTTTCTTTTGTTGAGCTTTCATACATTTTATAGGTCTTGTGCATCCGTTGCATGGCAATCCCTACTCCTTGCATTAACATCAGTCGATGGGCATCTCCATAGCTCATTGATTAGCCTCGTTGATGTGCGACTTTCTCCTTTTTTTGTCTTCTCCACATAACCCCCATCATTATACTCTATTCCACCCATAGTGCTATATCCATGGCTTACGCTCATGTATTGCGTGAAGGTTTATAAAGTTTTAGATTACTAAAGTATGAAACAATTGCTTGGCTTGTCATCGGGGTTGTGCATGATGAGAGCATTCTTGTGTGACGAAAATGGAGCATGACTAAACTATATGACTTTGTAGGGATGAACTTTCTTTGGCCATGTTATTTTGAGAAGACATGATAGCTTAATTAGTATGCTTGAAGTATTATTATTTTTATATCAATATTAAACTTTTTTATTGAATCTTATGGATCTGAATATTCTTGCCACAATAAAGAGAACTACATGGATAAATATGTTAGGTAGCATTCCACATCAAAAATTCTGTTTTTATCATTTACCTACTCGAGGACGAGCAGGAATTAAGCTTGGGGATGTTGATACGTCTCCAACGTATCTATAATTTTTGATTGTTCCATTCTATTATATTATCAATCTTGGATGTTTTATATGCATTTATATGCTATTTTATATGATTTTTGGGACTAACCTATTAACCTAGAGCCCAGTGCCAGTTTCTGTTTTTCCTTGTTTTAGAGTATCGCAGAAAAGGAAAATCAAACAGAGTCCAATTGACCTGAAACTTCATGGAACTTATTTTTGGACCAGAAGAAGCCCACAGAGTATCGGAGATGGACCAGGAGAGTCCCGGGCTGCCCACGGGGGTGGGGGTGCGCCCACCCCCTGGCCGTGCCCCCCTGCCTCGTGGACAGCCCGGAGGTCCACCGACGTACTTCTTCCTCCTATATATACCCATATACCCTAAAAACTTCGAGGAGCACAATAGTTCGGGAGTTCCGCCGCCAGAAGCCTCCGTAGCCACCGAAAACCAATCTAGACCCGTCCCGACACCCTGCCAGAGGGGGGAATCCCTCTTCGGTGGCCATCTTCATCATCCTGGTACTCTCCATGACAAGGAGGGAGTAGTTCTCCCTCGGGGCTGAGGGTATGTACCAGTAGCTATGTGTTTGATCTCTCTCTCTCTCATGTTCTTGAGGTGGCACGATCTTGATGTATCGCGAGATTTGCTATTTTAGTTGGATCTTATGAAGTTTCTCCCCCTCTACTCTCTTGTAATGGATTGAGTTTTCCCTTTGAATTTATCTTATCGGATTGAGTCTTTAAGGATTTGAGAACACTTGATGTATGTCTTGCGTGGGATACCTGTGGTGACAATGGGGTATTCTATGATCCACTTGATGTATGTTTTGGTGATCAACTTTCGGGTTCTGTGACCTTGGGAATCTATGCATAGTGGTTGGCACAAGTTTTCGTCTTGACTCTCCGGTAGAAACTTTGGGGCACTCTTTGAGGTTCTATGTGTTGGTTGAATAGATGAATCTGAGATTGTGTGATGCATATCGTATAATCATTACCAGAGGTGACATTGGAGTATCTAGGTGACATTAGGGTTTTGGTTGATTTGTGTCTTAAGGTGTTATTCTAGTACGAACTCTAAGGTTGTTTGTGACACTTATAGGAATAGCCCAACGGATTGATTGGAAACAATAACTTTGAGGTGGTTTCGTACCCTACCATAATCTGTTCGTTTTTTATCCGCTATTAGTGACTTTGGAGTGACTCTTTGTTGCAAGTTGAGGGATAGTTATGTGATCCAATTATGTTATTATTGTTGAGAGAACTTGCACTAGTGAAAGTATGAACCCCAGGCCTTGTTTCAACGCATTGCAATACCGTTTCTGCTCACTTTTATCATTAGTTACCTTGCTGTTTTTATATTTTCAGATTACAAAAACCTATATCTACTATCTATATACCACTTGTATCACCATCTCTTCGCCGAACTAGTGCACCTATACAATTTACCATTGTATTGGGTGTGTTGGGGATACAAGAGAATCTTTGTTATTTGGTTGCAGGGTTGCTTGAGAGAGACCATCTTCATCCTACGCCTCCTACGGATTGATAAACCTTAGGTCATCCACTTGAGGGAAATCTGCTACTATCCTACAAACCTCTGCACTTGGAGGCCCAACAACATCTACAAGAAGAAGGTTGTGTAGTAGACATCATTCTACCATCCACATTACACTTTTATTACCATCTCTTCACCGAACTAGTACACCTATACTATTTGCCATTGTATTGGGTGTGTTGGGGACACAAGAGATTTGTTGTATTTGGTTGCAGGGTCGTTTGAGAGAGACCAACTTCGTCCTACACCTCTCACGGATTGATAAACCTTAGGTCATCAACTTGAGGGAAAATTGCTACTATCCTATAAAAATCCACGCTTGGAGGCCCAATGCGTTTCTACAAGAATGAAGTTGCATAGTAGTCATCAAACCGTTTACGAATGTAGTCGACTTGATCAGGAGCTAAACGTAAGGTCGTAAAAGAATAATTACTAGTATTCTAATCAATTGCCTCATGATCTAGTCCGTGTAAAAATCCTTCTTTTCCTTGTCCCACTTGTAGCGGGCCCTGATGAAGTCACGCTCCAAGGGGTTGGGGAACTTTGCGAAGGGGTCTGGGAGACCCGCGGCTTCACGTTCCGCGTCCTCCTTATCCCATATGGGCCTTTTTCCAAGGTAGCCATGGCTTCCGAGGCGATGCTTCCTCGTGTTCCTCTGCTGAAGGCTCTTGAATTTCGCAGCCTTAGCCTTGGCTGCCTCGGTAGCGCAAGGGTCCTTGAACTTTTCGAACTCCTCTTCTGTAAGTGTCGGATTTTCCTCCAGAATCTTGGACAGGGGTTCCTCAGCCTCAATAGCTCGTTTCACCCTCCCTTTCCAGGAGGCCAAATCATTGCTGAACATGCCCAAGGCATGATTGTTACTCTTTTTCATCTTTGGATCATCCCACGGTTGTTCTATGCTATCATCCTGGTCGGGGAACTTGAATCTCTTGTGCAACTTCGTCAGGAGCAACTGCCTCAAATGTTCTTTACTCCTTAAGTCATCATCATTGATGCTCGCGCATTCCCGTAGGATGCATCCTACTTGGTTCCCATAGCACTTGCGAGGTTCTTCCGGCTCTAATGGCTCAAACTTGCCAGGGGCCATCTTTGTGATCACCAGTCGTCCGATACCGAGTTTGTTAGGTTTTCATATCCTCTACTTCTTGTTTTCAGTAGCGGTATCAGCGCCGGTACCTTCCCCGTCGGTCTCGGCACCGCCATCGGTGCCGGCGCCGTCGGAGTCGATGTGGGCGTCAGTACCATCATCGAGGCCGACCAGCAAACCTTGACTCTGCTTAGCAGACAAAAATTCGAGGTACTGTTGTTCACCCTCATAATCCATCTTGTCTGCATCTTGGTCAGGAGGCCCGGTTTCTTTGTTGTTTGACATGTTTCCTATGATTAAGTCTCCTCGTTTAATTCTAAAACTATAAAAAATGATAAATGACATAAAAAAGATCTATGTTTGCCAGGATGTCGTTTCCCAGCAAATCCCGGCACTCGATATGCCTACTTTCTAGCACAAGTCATGCCAAAATTCATGGAAAATTTTGGCATGACCTTTGCTAAAAATTGGACATATCGGGCGCCTAAAATTCACTGGAACGGAAATGAATCAACATTCCGGCGAAACATAGGCCACTCGGATCATTTACCCTGCACATAATTATCATTTTCCAAATATGACATGTCCAAAACATCACATGTCCAAATATGACATGTCCAAATTCCAAATATGACATGTCCAAATCACATGTCCACATATCACATGTCCACTTCAAAATTGCATATAAAAGGAAGAAATAGTGATTTGCAACTAAAAAAATTCAGCCTACCTAAATTTGAAACTAATTTTTTTCCAAATATCACATGTCCACATAGCACAAGTCATTTTTATTCACAATATTTGAAACTAAATTCAGCCTACCCAAATTTGAAACTATTTTTTTTGCTTTAACTAGGGTTCATACTGTCGGATTTCGGGTTCCGGCAAAACACTTGAGGTTCGGACTCTAGGGTGCGCACGAAGATCTCTCCTCCCACTAGCTCACACTCTCACAACAATCTCAAAGCTCAGCATGTCGAACTCGCAGAACAAAGGACACATGGTTTATACTGGTTCGGGCCACCGATGTGGTGTAATACCCTACTCCAGTGTGGTATGGTGGATTGCCTCTTGGGCTGAGGATGAACGAGTACAAGGGATGAACAACCTCCTGAGGAGAGGTGTTCTTCAGCTCGGTGAGCTTGTGCGGCTAAGGATGATCTGAATGATCTGTCCCCTCCTATGGTGATGTCCAGTCCTATTTATGGAGGCCCTGGTCCTCTTCCTGAATATTAGGCGGGAAGGGATACCACAACGGCCAATTTGAAGGGGGACAACTAGTACAAGCTATCCTGACAAAAGGTGGTCTTCGCCTGCCAAGGGCTCTGATGGTGACGCCGTCCTGAGCTCCATGGTGACCTCCATCCTGCCATCCTGCTGGTCTTGGTCTTGTTGCACCAATATGGAAACCTTTACCTGATGCCTCGGGACTCCTCGCCTGCGCCTGTTCCTTTAGCACTAAACAGGAAACGAGGACACTGCGCGTGCTGGCGCCCGCCTGGTGCCCGCTTGGCCTTGGTCGTCATGGCTTGCATCACAGGGACCTCACGAGGTGCCCCTCGCCTTGATCTCTCCGCCCCTCGCGAGCCAGCCTAGTGAGGCCGCCCCCGAGGAGGTCTTGTGTCGTCCCCTTCGTGAGGCTTGGCCCCTCGTGAGGGTCTTGAGTGTTTGCTGATGAGGATGGGCCATACAGGGCCGCTGGTGGAGCCAAGACGTGGGCTGCAGGTAGGCAAGTCTGGGGACCCCCGTTCCCAGGACGCCGACAGTAGGCCCCGGGCCCAAGGCGCGCTCGAACATGGCTTCAAGGCGAAGCCAAGGGGCCAACGCGGAGCGCCGCGGGCCCCAACAGCCTACGGCCTTGGTTTGACGTCTGGCGATTGATGGGACGTGGGCGTCTCCGCTTCCCCACGCTGCCTCGGCAACTGCCCGACTTGACGATTCCTAGCTGCATGCAGAGAAAACCATCATTACCTGTGATCGTGGGGGTCGCCGGTTGGCCTTCTCCTGCTATATATGAGGAGGGGGCGGAGCCCCCATCGCCCATCTCTCCCTGCTCCACTCGCTTCTTCTCCCTTGCTTCATTGCTCATAGTGGCACACATGGCGCCTGCAAAGAGGTTCTCGGCCGCAAAGAAGGGGAAGGCCCGCCAGGAGGGGCCCGACTTGCCGCCGCCCAACAGGGGGCGTGGTCACCCGCGTAAGCATGCTGCAACCCCCGTCATGGCCCCTTGCGGCCGCGGCGGCGCCTCCTCTCATGCCGGGATTCACCCAGGTCGTGGCAGCCCCGTCAATGAAGTGAGGCACGCCATGGTTGCGCGGCTTCCTCGGCCGCACTTCCACTCGATGGAGGTGCTGCTGGAGTTCATTGTGTGGTCGGAGAACCCGGCAGGCACCTGGCTTGAGCTCCCGTGCTTCTTCGCCGGCGAACTGCCGGCCACGGGTCCAGGTGGTCCCTGGCTGCAGGCGAATGGCAGCAGCAGCAAGGCTTCATGTGTCGCGGTGGAAGTCTTCGTCGCAGGCAACGCATCCCTGGCCCACGTCTGGCAGACGTTTGCCAGTGCACGTGGCCTGGGCAGGCGGTGTACCCTCCACTTCAAGTACGACGGCGACGCAACCCTCTACGTGCGGGTATTCGGGGAAGATGGTCGCAGTGTCGGATGCTGCCCTGAGGACAACGACGGTGGTGAGGTGCTCGGCCTTGGCGACGACCATGACGAGGATGAAAGTGGACTCATCCTTTGCGCTGGCCACGGCTCGTCTAGCTACGGTTGCTCTTCCTGCGGCGACAGCTCCAGCAGTGGCGGTTATGACCAGCCGCCGCTCCCGCTTCGAAGGCGGTAGCGGATCATCTCATCACCGCTCCCTAGTGAAGCGCGAGGAGGGGTCTGGTTGAGTCCAGGGGGCGCCAAGGGCCTACCCTCATGAGCCGTCGCGGGGGTGCGCACTGCTTTCGTTCTGTTCTTTTCTTTCTTCCTTCATCTAAGAAGAAACAAGTATGGGGCCCTGCAGGGGCATGCAATGAACCGTGATCGCTATGTTATGTCTATCGTTCCTGTGTCGTGTTGCAGTATCAACATTTTATGTAGGCGTGTAGAGATAACTTAGCTTGATGTGTCTGAAGTAGTTTCCACCTCGTGAGGCGCGCCTCTCCCAGTACCTAGTGAGACCTCCTTGCCATTGGCTTGGGAGGCGTCGAGGAACTGCAAAAATTTGTTAAGAACCTCTTATTCTTCCAAGCCCATGTCGTAGGAGCGGTCGGCCATGACCCAGAGCTCCGCATCGCGATACCCGAGGGGCACGTATTAAGGGAGGAGCGCCAGCTTGCTAGCTCGAGCGAGGGTGCCTCACGAAGAACAGGAAAAACAAACGCTCACGAGTGCACCTGTCCAGCCCCTTGCGAGGCATGTGAGGGAGAGTACAGGCCAAAACAAAGAACCGAGGGAAGATCAGAGAAAAAGGCGATCAAACCAAGATGAGAAGAAACACCAGAATGCGAACTTCCATTAAAAAGGGGCAAGCCAACTACGGAAAGCAAATGAAAAGCCGTGTCTGGCACCTAGCCTAGTCTTCTCACCAGCACGGAGCTAAGTGCTGTTACTAGGACATGGGAGGGTGCCCCCGAGGACCGAGGGCGGCACTCCTAAGACTCCGGGGCGTGTACAGCCCCACTCATTATTACGTGAGAGTGTCACGAGCGGAGACCTTCACAGGCACGGGGCCTTGCTTCACAGGCGCGGGGCCTTGCTTCATGGGTAGAACTTCCGGAGGTGCTGGATGTTCCAGGCGTTCTGGATGGGGATCCCGTCCTGCGTCTCTAGGCGCGCGGTGCCAGGCCTGGAGACGGGGGCGATCCTAAACGGGCCCTCCCACACGGGCGAGAGCTTGTGCAGCCCTTCCCTGGAGAGCACCCACCTCAGGAAGAGATCACCCACCTCGAGCATCCTGGAGTGGATGATGTGACAGTGGTACTGCCGCAGCGCCTGCTGGTACCTTGCCGCTCGGAGCAGGGCTTCACGGCGGCATTCCTCCCCCAGCACGAGGTCCATCCCCCGCATGGCGTCTTGCTGCGTCTCATCAAACGCCAGGACCCACGCGGAGCGATGTCTGACCTCGTGAGGGAGAACCGCTTCTGCTCCATAGACGAGGAAGAACGGGGTCTCGCCTGTTGGCTTGGTGGCGGTGGTGCGGATGGACCGCATCACAGACTGGAGCTCGTCGTGCCAGCCCTTGCCGTAGGCCTCGAGCTTCTTCTTGAAGGTCCTGGTATTGAGACCTCTCAGGACCTCCGCGTTGGCGCGTTCGGCTTGACCGTTGCTCCTAGGGTGTGCCACCGAAGCGTAGCAGATCTGCGTTCCAAGGTTAGCACAATATGTCTTGAAGAGGTTGCTAGTGAACTGTGAGCCGTTGTCGGTAATGATGCGACTAGGGACCCTGAACCGGCTCATGAGACCCTTGATGAACTTGACCGCAGATCCGGTCGGGATGGTGCGGACAACTTCTACCTCCATTTGGTGAACTTGTCGATGGCGACGTAGAGGTAGCGGTAGCCCCTAGGCGCTCGAGGGAACGGGCCTAAGATATCCAGCCCCCAGACTATGAACGACCACGAGAGCGGGATGGTCTGGAGGCCCTGAGCTGGCTGATGGATCTGCTTGGCGTGGAATTGGCAGGCCTCGCAGGACTTCACCAGCTCGGTTGCATCGTTGAGCGCCGTAGGCCAGTAGAACCCGCTGTGAAACACCTTGCCAACGAGGGTTCGCGACGACGAGTGGTGCCCGCAGTCTCCGCCATGTATGTCAGCTAGCAACTCATTCCCATGTTCCCTGGAGATGCATCGTAAGGAAACATCATTTGGCCGCTTCCAATATAACTCACCGTCCTGGATGCAGTATGTCGTAGCCTGCCGGGCCACGCGCTCCGCGTCCTCCTCTTTCTCCGGTAGCTTCCCTTCCATCAGGTATTCCTTAAACTCCTTGGTCCATCACCCCTCCTGAGGCTCGAGTGCCAGGAGTAGGCGCGCTCCCGAGGTCGGGCCGTAGGCCGGGTCTCCCGAGGCTGGTGGTTGGGGGAGCTCCTCCCGAGGCGGCACCGGCCCTCAAAGTGGAGGTGCTGCCGACGACTTGAAGAGCCGCTCCTCAAAGACGCCAGGCTCTTGGGGTTGTCGCTTGGACGCCCTTTTGGCGATGTCATCGGCCTCCTTGTTGGTGCCATGGGGCACGTGCTGCAACTCTAGACCCAGGAAATGCTTTTCCCTTTGCGTATCTCTGCGAGGTATGCCTCCATGTGCTCGTCCTTCGGCTCGTATACCTTGTTGGAGAAGTTGACGAGGAGCCGCGAGTCGCCCCTGATGGTGAGGCACTTCACCCCCAGGGCCACCGCGGCCCTGAGGCCAGCGATGAGGCCTTCGTATTCTGTGATGTTGTTGGAGACCTCTCGCCTTGCTGGAAGCAGAGCTGCACGGCGTAGTAGATCTTGTTTTGAGTGGGTGAGATGAGCACTGCTCCAGCTCCCCCGCCCTGGCGTGCGAACGCAGCATCGAAATACATGACCCAGCCATCTGGTGCTTCACTTCCTAGCGAGAGGGATTGGTCCTTGCCTGCTTCAAACCCCGGGGCATCAGTCCATTCCGCCATGAAGTCGGTGAGCCCGACCCCCTTGATGATCCTAGTTGTGTTGAACTCCAGCTGGAATGCTTGCAGCTCGATGTTCCATTCGGCGACTCTTCCAGTAGCGTTGGGGCTCCTGAATACCCTCTCCAGCGGGTAGGCCGAGACGACCTTGATTGGGTGACCTTGGAAGTAGTGTCGCAGTTTACGCGAGGCCACCAAGAGTGCAAGCAAGAGCTTCTGAGGCATGGGGTACCGTGCCCTTGCATCCCGCAGTACCATGCCGGCGAAGTACACCGGGTGCTCGACAAGGGCGGGAGCGTCGATGGAGCCTATGCCTGTCGGAAGTTGGGGCGTCTCCTGAGGTGACGGGACCCCAAGAGCCTGGTCGCCCACTTGGGCCTCTGCTGGCCCGCGAACGCCGCCTTGCCGGGATGGTCACTCGTTGGTGTTGCTGCAGCCTTTGCGGTGCCCTCTCGGTCCTGCATCGCCCCGGCTGGGGGGGGGGTGTAGGAACGAAAGTATGTCTAGAGGGGGGGTGATTAGACTACTTGACCAAATAAAAACTTAACCTTTTCCCAATTTTAGTTCTTGGCAAATTTTAGCTATTTTAGGACAATTCAAGCAATCATCACACAATTCAAGCAAGCATGCAAAGAGTATATTGGCAGCGGAAAGTAAAGCATGCAACTTGCAAGAATGTAAAGGGAAGGGTTTGGAGAATTCAAACGCAATTGGAGACACGGATGTTTTTCCCGTGGTTCGGATAGGTGGTGCTATCCTACATCCACGTTGATGGAGACTTCAACCCACAAAGGGTAACGGTTGCGAGAGTCCACACAGGGCTCCACCGACAAAGGGTAACGGTTGCGCGAGTCCACACAGGGCTCCACCCACGAAGGGTCCATGAACAAGCAACCACCCACAAAGGGTCCACGAAGAAGCAACCTTGTCTATCCCACCATGGCCATCGCCCACACAGGACTTGCCTCACTAGCGGTAGATCTTCACGAAGTAGGCGATCTCCTTGCCCTTACCAAACTCCTTGGTTCAACTCCACAATCTTGTCGGAGGCTCCCAAGTGACACCTAGCCAATCTAGGAGACACCACTCTCCAAGAAGTAACAAATGGTGTGTTGGATGAACTCCTTGCTCTTGTGCTTCAAATGATAGTCTCCCCAACACTCAACTCTCTCTCATAGGATTTGGATTTTGTGGAAAGAAGATTTGAGTGGAAAGCAACTTGAAGGCTAGAGATCAAGATTCATATGGTAGGAATGGAATATCTTGGTCTCAACACATGAGTAGGTGGTTCTCTCTCAGAACATATGAGTTGGAATGGTGTATGTGTTCTGATGGCTCTCTCTTTGAATGAAGAGGAGGTGGAGGGGTATATATAGCCTCCACACAAAATCCAACCGTTACACACAGTTTTCCAATCTCGGTGGGACCGAATCAACAAACTCGGTCGGACCGAAAATGTAAACCTAGTGACCGTTAGAGATTTTCGGTGGGACTGACATGCAACTCGGTAGGACCGATATGGTTAGGGTTTGGGCATAACGTAATCTCGGTGAGACCGATTACACAAACTCGGTGAGACCGAATTTGGTAATTAGCTAACCAGAGAGTTGGTCAGGCAAACTCGGTGGGACCGATTTGCTCTTTCGGTGAGACCGAAAAGTTACAAAGGGAAACACTGAATTTACATTGCAATCTCGGTGGGACCGATTCGCTCTTTCGGTGAGACCGAAAAGTTACGAAAGGGAAACAGAGAGTTTGCAATCCCATCTCGGTGAGACCGAGATCCCTATCGGTAGAACCGAATTGCTAGGGTTTGGCAGTGGCTATGACAAGTGAAACTCGGTGGCGCCGGATAGGAAGAATCGGTAGGACCGAGTTTGGCTTAGGGTTTAGGTCATATGTGGATATGGGAAAGTAGTTGAGGGTTTTGGAGCATATCACTAAGCACATGAAGCAAGAGGCTCATTAAGCAACACCTCATCCCTCCTTGATAGTATTGGCTTTTCCTAAAGACTCAATGTGATCTTGGATCACTAAAATATAAAATGAAGAGTCTTGAGCTTTTGAGCTTGAGCCAATCCTTTGTCCTTAGCATTTTGAGGGTTCCACTTTCACATCCATGCCATGCCAATCATTGAGCTTTCCTGAAATAATCATCTTGGAATAGCATTAGCTCAATGAGCTATATGTTGTTATGAATTACCAAAATCACCTAGGGATAGTTGCACTTTCAATCTCCCCCTTTTTGGTAATTGATGACAACATATAGATCAAAGCTTCGACAAATGATAATAAGCATGAAATATATCGTCGCTTTGAGAAGTATGTGACAAGTAAGAGCTCCCCCTAAATTTGTGCATATTTAAAATTTGCTTTGGACTGCAAATGCACAAGGAGTTAGAGTCATGGGTTACTCTTCCATGTCACACATATCTTGGTGGAGCGCTTAAAATGATAAGAATGAAATACATGCACTCATCACCAAGAATAGTGAATGATCACATAAGATAGATAAGATAATAGCATTAAGCAAGCATTAAGTGTAGCTTATGATCAAACACATGTTCACCAATGTCTCACAAGCAATGACATAGTATCTCAAGCACTCAAAAGCAAACAAAGTTCGAAAGACCACCAAATAAAGCAAGAGATAAAAAAGCAACACTCTCTCTCGAAGCCTATGATCTATACATCTTCTCCCCCTTTGGCAACAAGTTACCAAAAAGTTCCTAGAAAATGCATAGTGCTAGATCGACGCTCAGGCTTGATCTTCTGGTGGTGGTGGAGTCCGGATCACTCCAAGGACGAAGGCTTCCGTAGACGCTGAAGTAGACGCTGGAGTTGGAGCTGAAGTAGATGCTGGAGCTTGTTGGGCTGGTGCTACGGCTGGAGCTGAGGCAGTTGCTCTTGTGTCAGGAACTGGCATTGCAGACGACCTCGGACCTCGTGGCACTCTGGCAAAGGCATCAGTGGTTGTCTTCCCTTTCCTCTCCTGCATATCATCCTGGAGCTTCTCCACTGCAGTCTGAATTTCTGTCACCTTGACATCTAAGTCATAGAACTTTTGCTCCATGATCCTCTCTAAGCTTGCCTGGTTTTGAGTTAGGGTGGCTAGTCCTTTCTCAATCCGCGGGGTGGATGCAATCAGGTAACCAAGCTGCTCTTGTTTGGTCTTCAAGAAATACTCAGATGCCTCCTCTTGAGTTGGCATCCTGGCAGCTTTCTCCTTCCTTGCGTTCTCCTTCTTTGCTTGTGCTTGGGCAGACGATGGCTCATTCTCAGTCATGACAACTTGATTGTCCTCAAAATCTGGACGGATGGGCAGGTGTTCCTTGTCCAATAAGTATATGCTTGTGCCCATCTTGGAGTTGATGAGCTCCTGAATCTGAGGGGCATATCCACAGCTCCTCTTCTGATCAGCTGCTGTCCTCTTAATAGTCTCTACTATGAGGCTCATCACCTTGAACTTCTGAGGCACATCAAACACATGGAGCAAATTGATCGCGTGGCCTCTGATCATCTTGTGATCACCTAACTTGGGCAACAAGGTGTGCCTCAATATCCAATTGATGGTTGGCAGCCCTGACAGAAGATAATGCACTGAGCCAAATTTGAAGGTGTCAAGAGCTTCATTTGGAATTTCCTTGTACATGTTGGACATTGAGTTATGATCCATCTTTTTCTTGGCATAAATGTCCAAGTCATCTGCTTGCTCCTCTGGGGCATTGATCAACTTTTCCCATTCCTCAACAGTTGATTGGTACCTCGTACCTTCAGACATCCAAGTTATCCTCCCATCTGGATAAAAGTGTGCCGTGGAGTAGAATTGCATGATAAGCTCCTCGTTCCACTTTGTGAGCGTCTGCCCAACAAAGTCTGCAACTCCACAAGCACTAAAGCTGTCGTACACTCCAGGGTAGTGCTCTTCGTTGTCCTTGATGTACTTCCAGTCAACCCATCTCATATCACAGACAATGGGCTTCTTATCTAGTAGCACTGTCTCATAGAAGTCCTGTTGTTCCTTGGTGTGAAATCTGTAATCCAGAGCAGTCCTTCTCCTTGAAGCATACGGGTCTACTTCTCTCCACTTCCTCAGCCCTGAATCTCTCCTGAGCTTCATGTCCTCAGCCACAGGATGGGCATCGTTGTGGTCTGGGATCTTGGGCTTGAGCTTTCTAAGAACTTGCTCTTCATCCTCTTCTTCAGCAACAGTCTCAGGCACTGGGGACTTGTTCTTCTCAGCTGCAGGAATGCTCCTTGTATTCCTCTTTGGTTTTGGCTTGGAGGCAGCTTTGGGCTTAGATGCAGTAGCCCCTGCTCTTATGGCATCACCCATCAGCTTGGGTGTCTTAGGTGCTGTTGCAGCTACCTCTTCTTCCTCTTTCTCTTCCATGATGGAAGCCTTTCCTAGCACTCTGGCTACGGTCTTCTTGACCCTTTCCTTCCTCTTCTTGCTTTCTGCAGCAATTGGCTCTTGGGGAGTGGGCTTCTCAGTTGAGGCTCTAGCCTTTGACATAGGCTGCCTGCCTGCTGGCCTTTTGATCTTTAGACCTGGCTTTGTGCCTTGAGCTGGCTCAACTCTCTTTGATGTGGCCTCTTCCTCTGCCACATAATCTTCATCTTCGGAGTCTGAAGTTCTCTTCTTCCTTTGTCTGGTGGCAGCTTTTGGCAGATTGCTTGGGGTACTTCTGCTGCCATCATCTGAAGAGCTGGAGGGACTAGTGCCCTCACTCATCACCACTTGCTGTTCTGACACATTCTGGCTGTCACTCTGATCTGACATGTTGAACAAGCTGACTGCTGACCCTATGAACAGTTTATAGATGAGGTAGAGTGGATGAGCATCACAAAATGCAGAGATTTTTGCAAAAGAATGATCCAAAAACTTAGTTTTAGTTTCCCACTGAAATCATCTCGGATCTACCGATTTTTAAACTCGGTGATACCGAAGCAGCTTTGGAACCTAAACTAGTGAACTCGGTTGGACCGAGTCATAGTTCGCTGGCACCGAGACTGCTAGGGTTTCACAGAGTTCCAAGATCGGTCACACCGATAAGTAATTCTCGGTCAGACTGAGTCTCACTTGTGCAATGGCATAAGCCAAATCGGTGGGACCGAGTTTTTCAACTCAGTGGGTCCGAGATGGTTTCGGCGGAAACCTAACCCTAAAATTTTCGAATCAAAGCTAATCTACGGGCGTATTGACTGGATAGGAGTGTTTAAATCGTGGCAAGAATCATGATTATCACAATGTGCTGAGAATTGGATTGGAGAATAGCACAAAGATCGAGTCCATACCCTAGCTCGGCGGAGACTCGCTACGGCGGCAACGGTGGGGCAGAATTCCCGTTGACGGCGACGGAGACCAGCGACTGGAGGCGGCTGGCGGCGAGAAGACGATCCGGAGACCACGTTGGCAGAGCAGGCTATCGCGCGGGCGAAGGGGTTCGGAGAAATTTCCAAATTTTGCCCGTGACTATATATAGCCCGACCCTGTCGGTGTGACCGAGTGGAACAACTCGGTGGCACCGAGATTCATAACTGCATGTAGTTACTGAAACTCGGTGTGACCGAAATGTTCAAATCGGTTGCACCGAGATCGAAAACCTAGATCAACTTAATGATCTCGGTAGGACCGAAAGTGGGGTATCGGTCAGACCGAGAATCATAAAGAGGTTTTGGAAGTTTAAGTCTATGACGAATCGGGGACTCCGAGCGCTCCTCACACAGAGTGGTTCGAATCTGACTTGATCAAATTTGTGATGCAGCATGAATAGAGTTTGAGACGAGAAAAGCATAGATAGCTAGAGGAGGTTCTTAGGCACTCTTGTCCATCCACTTGGCAAAAGAAAATAAAACCAAACAATCAAAACAACAAGTGGATGTCCTCGAATGAGTAAAATATGCAACCAGCATGCTCACACAATAAGATGGCAAATGAAATATGTGGCAAGGCATGCACAACCAATTCTAGCATCTATCAAGCAATTTGCGATGACAAGGTCATCTATATATGAGTATATTGACTTAGGAGTCAAGTGAGAACACTTGATCATAGGTCATACTCATCATTTAAGCTCAAGTGGGGTTACCACCTTTACATAAAGCATTGTTGTGTTCACATCTTTAGAGTTGCTTTAGCTCAAGTCTTAGAGTAAAGCTCCCCCTAGATGTGATATCCCCCTTTTGAGGGATGAACTAACCTTGGGTTTCGTCGATGATGACTTCATGTAGATGTTGAAGATGTGGATGCTCAATGTTGATGTAGATCACTTGGAGCTATCCATTTGAGTGAATTGCACTTTCAATACCTACATGGGTTAGTCCCACAAGGAACAAACAAGGATATCCATAGACATAGAGTGATGCACACACAAGATGATGTCCATGAAAACTTTTAGGTTACCTTGTCCCTTGTCTTACCAACAAGAGGGTTTGTGACTCCTTGAACTAGTGCAGGATGTGGAAGTTGATTGCACTTGTTCTTGCCAAAATGATAAGAGTGAAGTATGTTGGCGGAGTCACCCTCAAGGACTCTCTAGTTCTTCTTCTTTTGGATCCACATCATCTTGATGGGAATCCTTGGAGTTGTAGTCGTACTTGATGAAGTGGAACTTGAGGTAGTCTTGGGAATCCACTTGACTAAGGTCTTAGGAGCTTCTTCAAATGCGTCAATTTCCTCTTGAAGCTTGTCCTTGCCTTTTTGCTTGTAGTCTTGTGGTGGAAGATCATCTTGAGCTTGTGTCCCCTTGAAAGAAGTATCATACTTCTCTTGTTGAGGAACAAACTTTGTCTTGGGGTATTGATCTTCTTCCCACTCAACTCCATTGGCATTGAACTTTCGTTCAAAACCAACACCTTGATTCTTCCGGTGCATTCCTTGCTTGCGCACAATTTCCTCGAATTGCTTGCTCCCGGCAAGGCTTTTGTACACTCCTTTCTCTATAATTCCCTTCAATAAGCTATTTTCTTGCTCAAGTGTAACTTGGCTAAGAGAATCATTAGTGGAATCAAGAGAACTACTAGAAGCAACAATATTGGATTTAGCATGATCATTGTTATTGCTAGAGAAATAATCTTTCTTGTTCTTGTTACTAGACTTGACTTGAGGCATGTAAGTGGATAAGAGTAAACGCTTGGCAATGTAAGAAGAACTTTTCTTGCGGAGATCATCATTGATTTCTTTTAAGAACTCATGCTCTTGCTCAAGATTGAGCTTTTCAAAGCGTAATTTCTCATGAGCTCTTAAAAGTTCTCGATGATCTTTGAAGATAGTTTCATGAGCTAACTTAAGAGTGTTTAGTTCTTTAGTTAGAGCCTCAATCTTCTCCTTATAATTGTCATTCGTTTTATCTTGATTAGCATGATTAATTGACTTTTCATCATAGTATTCATCACTAGAGTTGTCAACAAGCAAATCATCACCTAACAAGTCATCTTCATCACTATTGAAATCAACATACTCGGGTGTGTTACCTTAGGACCTTTGGCCATGAAGCATCTTCCAATTCCTTCATTTGGTGAGTCAAATATGTCGTAGGAGTTGGTTGACACAAGTGCTAGACCGGCAACACCTTCATCTTGAGTATCTTCGGAGTCGGAGTGATAACTTCTCTCGGAGTGGCTGTCGGAGTCGGAGCCGGATACCCATTCACCAACATGATCTTGATGTCTTCGTCTTGTGTAGCTCCTTGATGATTTTTCCTTCCTTTCCGAATCCTGGCTTCTCCGTGAGTATCTTCGTTCATAACGATCATCTCTACTCCTCTCTCTTGGTGGTGATTCTTTGCTTCTTCTTTTTGGAGAATCTTCTCTTCTCTTGTAGGGAGCCGTACACTCATTGGAATTGTGTCCGGGTCTTCCACAATTGTAGCAGTTTCGCTCTCGACTAGAAGATCTTTTGTCATTGTAGGACCTTGACTTGAAGCTTCTATCTTTGCTTCTACTCTTGTAGAACTTGTTGCAGTTCTTCACCATTAAGCTCAATTCTTCATTGAAGTCTTGTTTCTCACTTGATGATGTAGGGGCTTCACATGAGGCTTTATAGGCACCACTTGATTTGTTGTGAAGTTCCTCTTTATCCTTAAGTGACATATCATGAGCAACAATTCTTCCAATCACCTCCGTTGGCTTGAGATCTTTGTAATTGGGCATCATTTGGATCAATGTGCACACGGTATCATATTTTCCATCCAAGGCTCTTAGAATCTTCTTGATGATGAATCTATCGGTCATCTCTTCACTTCCTAAGCCGGCAATCTCATTTGTGATGAGAGCAAGCCTAGAGTACATTTCAGCGACACCTTCACCATCCTTCATCTTGAACTTGTCAGGTTGACTTTGAAGCACATCCAACTTGGATTCCTTGACGGAGTCGGTACCTTCGTGCATATCAATCAAAGTATCCCAAATTTTCTTCGCATTCTCAAGACGGCTGATTTTGTTGAATTCTTCGGGGCACAATCCGTTGAAGAGAATATCACAAGCTTGAGCATTGTATTGCAACATCTTCAACTCATCCACGGTAGCTTCATGGTTTGGTTCTCTCCCATCAAAGAAGTCACCTTGCAAACCAACACACACAATAGCCCAAACGGCGGGGTTATGTACAAGAATATGCATTTTCATTTTATGCTTCCAACTAGCAAAATTAGTACCATCAAAGTAGGGACCTCTACGGTGATAATTTCCCTCGCTAGACGCCATACTCTCCTAGGTTGTGAAACCAAGGCTATGATCACCAATAGCTATGGAGATCAAAGCAAATGGAGACCAAAGCTCTGATACCACTTGTAGGAACGAAAGTATGTCTAGAGGGGGGTGATTAGACTACTTGACCAAATAAAAACTTAACCTTTTCCCAATTTTAGTTCTTGGCAGATTTTAGCTATTTTAGGACAAGTCAAGCAATCATCACACAATTCAAGCAAGCATGCAAAGAGTATATTGGCAGTGGAAAGTAAAGCATGCAACTTGCAAGAATGTAAAGGGAAGGGTTTGGAGAATTCAAACGCAATTGGAGACATGGATGTTTTTCCCGTGGTTCGGATAGGTGGTGCTATCCTACATCCACGTTGATGGAGACTTCAACCCACAAAGGGTAACGGTTGCGAGAGTCCACACAGGGCTCCACCCACAAAGGGTAACGGTTGCGCGAGTCCACACAGGGCTCCACCCACGAAGGGTCCACGAAGAAGCAACCACCCACAAAGGGTCCACGAAGAAGCAACCTTGTCTATCCCACCATGGCCATCGCCCACACAGGACTTGCCTCACTAGCGGTAGATCTTCACGAAGTAGGCGATCTCCTTGCCCTTACAAACTCCTTGGTTCAACTCCACAATCTTGTCGGAGGCTCCCAAGTGACACCTAGCCAATCTAGGAGACACCACTCTCCAAGAAGTAACAAATGGTTTGTAGGTAATGAACTCCTTGCTCTTGTGCTTCAAATGATAGTCTCCCCAACACTCAACTCTCTCTCATAGGATTTGGATTTTGTGGAAAGAAGATTTGAGTGGAAAGCAACTTGGAGAGGCTAGAGATCAAGATTCATATGGTAGGAATGGAATATCTTGGTCTCAACACATGAGTAGGTGGTTCTCTCTCAGAACATATGAGTTGGAATGGTGTATGTGTTCTGATCGCTCTCTCTTCGAATGAAGAGGAGGTGGAGGGGTATATATAGCCTCCACACAAAATCCAACCGTTACACACAGTTTTCCAATCTCGGTGGGACCTAATCAACAAACTCGGTCGGACCGAAAATGTAAACCTAGTGACCGTTAGAGATTTTCGGTGGGACTGACATGCAACTCGGTAGGACCGATATGGTTAGGGTTTGGGCATAATGTAATCTCGGTGAGACCGATTACACAAACTCGGTGAGACCGAATTTGGTAATTAGCTAACCAGAGAGTTGGTCAGGCAAACTCGGTGGGACCGATTTGCTCTTTCGGTGAGACCGAAAAGTTACAAAGGGGAAACATTGAATTTACATTGCAATCTCGGTGGGACCGATTCGCTCTTTCCGTGAGACTGAAAAGTTACGAAAGGGAAACAGAGAGTTTGCAATCCCATCTCGGTGAGACCGAGATCCCTATCGGTAGAACCGAATTGCTAGGGTTTGGCAGTGGCTAGTGACAAGTGAAACTCGGTGGCGCCGGATAGGAAGAATCGGTAGGACCGAGTTTGGCTTAGGGTTTAGGTCATATGTGGATATGGGAAAGTAGTTGAGGGTTTTGGAGCATATCACTAAGCACATGAAGCAAGAGGCTCATTAAGCAACACCTCATCCCTCCTTGATAGTATTGGCTTTTCCTAAAGACTCAATGTGATCTTGGATCACTAAAATATAAAATGAAGAGTCTTGAGCTTTTGAGCTTGAGCCAATCCTTTGTCCTTAGCATTTTGAGGGTTCCACTTTCACATCCATGCCATGCCAATCATTGAGCTTTCCTGAAATAATCATCTTGGAATAGCATTAGCTCAATGAGCTATATGTTGCTATGAATTACCAAAACCACCTTGGGATTGTTGCACTTTCAGGGGGGCACGGCATGACAGACCCTTGGCCTGGCACTCTTCTGGAACCGCCACTAGAGCTGCGCTAGCGGAGTAGGGAGTGGCGGCAAGGTAAAGCACCAGGGGCTCAAGAGGGCGAGGCGCCACCATCACTGGAGGGCTGGTCAGGTATCTCTTGAGGTCTTGAAATGCTTGGTCAGCCTCCGGGGTCCACCCAAATGGGCCCTTCTTCTTCATCAGCTTGAAGAATGGCAGGGCACACTCTCCTAGCTTGGAGATGAAGCGTCCCAGCGAGGTCACACAGCCTGCAAGCTTCTGCATCTCCTTGAGAGTTTGTGGTGGGCTCATGTCTTCTATCGCCTTGACCTTCTCCGGGTTAGCTTCGATCCCCCTATGGGACACGAGGAAGCCCAGCAACTTGCCAGAGGGGACATCGAACATGCACTTCTCTGGGTTGAGCCGCAGGTCTACCTGGCGCAGGCTTGCGAAGGTCTCCTCCAGGTCTTGAATCAAAGATCTTGCCTCCCGAGACTTTACCACAATGTCATCGACGTAGGCTTCAGCGTTCCTCCCGAGCTACTGACCCAGGGCGATGTGCATTACCCGCTGAAAGGTCGCGCCTGCGTTGTGCGGCCCAAATGGCATGCAAGTGTAGTAGTACACCCCGGACAGGGTCAGGAAGGCCGTCTTCTCCACATCCTCCACTGCCATCTTGATCTGGTGATAGCCTGAAAATGCGTCCAGGAAGCACAGTAGGTCGCACTCGGCGGTGGAGTCGACAATTTGGTCGATGCGCGGGAGCGGGAATGGGTCTTGGGGACAGGCCCTATTGAGGTTGGTGAAGTCGACACACATGTGCTCCTTCCCGCCTTTCTTCGGTACGATGACGGGGTTCACCAGCCACTCAGGGTACCGAACCTCGTCAATGACACCTGCTGCCTCCAGCTTGCGAGTTTCCTAGACGATGAAGGACTGCTTCTCTGTAGACTGTCGCCACGCCTTCTGCTTCACAGGGCGCACATTGGGGCACACCCTTAAGTGATGCTCGATCACCCCTCTTGGGACCTGTTGGGGATATAACTATCGGTTATGACCCGCCCAGAAGGGGCCGGGTCAGCCCCAATGGCGGGTTACACAAGAAGCCCAGTAAGCATGCAAGATGATAGTTTATTAAATCTTATAGAAGGCCCAAAGGCCTGGAGGCGGCTCAAAGCCTGATATTATAAACCACCGTATGTAAGGAAAGACTTGTGAAGAAAGGCATGAAAAGGAAGTCACCGAGCCGGACACGATTATGAGCCAGCCGGGACTCTGTAGGCCACCAGGCGTCAACCCGTGTATATAAGGGGACGACCCGGTGGCGGCTTAGGGCAAGAAACAAGAGATCGACAACCAAGCCGGCGAGTTGAGCCTCTTGGTGATCAAAACCTCAGCAATACTAACACGACTAGACGTAGGCTTTTACCTTCATCGTAAGGGGCCGAACTAGTATAAAACATCTCGTGTCCTATGTCCCGATTAACCCCTTTAAGCTTCCTAGTTGCGATGGCCCTACGACTAAGTCCTTTCTCTAGGACATCTGCCGTGACAATTCCACGGTAGTTGGCGCCCACCGTGGGGCCAGCGCATGGTGGATTTGAGTTCTTGAAGGGCAACTTCAAAGGGCTCAAGGGATACGCTGTGGGCCGGATGACCAGGAGTCGTCGCGGCAAGCTCTACATCGATGACGAAGGCTGGGGCCCCGAGGCCGGCTCAATTGAGTACCGGTACCGGGTCCCCTTCGGCGGAATTCACGTCTTCATCGGCCAGATCGGCGAGTCAGGCCCTGAGCCGGACGTCTACACCAACCTCATCGAAACGGCTCAGCGCGCAAGGACCACCCGTGTTCAATCTGTCGTGAAGCATGCCTTCGTAGGCTGCATCCACGGCGGTGAATACTCTAAAGGATCGATGGAGGGCGGTGAGACGACCGTCTGTTCTGACATTGCATCGTCAACGGGCGAGACGGACTCTTTGTACCAGCTGCAGGACGGCATGCTCGGGGGCTGTTCCGATGGAAGCAGTATTCCGGACCCTCTTGAGCCGCCAAATCGGGCTGGAGTCTTCATGGAAGGGACACAGCCCGGGCAGAACTCTACAGCAGCGGCAACAACAGCTACTGGGCCGGCTGCCGCCGGGTCAGGAGACCCCGTGCGCCCCCCGGCTCAGATTCTAATGGACCTCATGGATAAACTGACAACTCTGTTGACCGTTGTGGTAGAACCGGCAGATAAAGCCCAGCACGATGCAGAGGTGGCACGCGTACGTGAAGAGATGGTACAAGCTAAGGAAAATCTAGCCGCAGAGGAAGTCAGGATGGCAGCAGAGCGGGCGGCTTTGGACGTTCGTGCTCAGCAGCTTCAAGCAGAGACCTTCCGGCTCTTAGTGGATCTTAAGGCGTCAAACGAGGTCATGAGGAGGAGGCATCAGAAAACTCAGTCACGTCTACCTCTGACGCTTGATCCTAGGAACCTATTCCATACACCCGGGGCAGGGGGAAGCAACCCGCCGGAGGCACCCCGGATCACAACACCTGGCGCACCGGTCCAGCCGCGTGCCATGGATCCACCTCGTATAATTACCGCCCTGCCTCACTATGTCCCAACGCCGCCGGGTCACTTCTCCAACCCCTTGGAAAACCTCATTGCAGCATCGGCTCATCTGGCGGCTCTCCCAATGGAAGGTGACTCACCGGCGGTGGTTGAAACGTGGAGGGTAAGAGAGCTTCTTCAAACAGCTCTGGCACATCAGGATGTGTACTCCTACAGTCGAGACAGGATCCATTCAACTCCTCACCCAAGCCGAGCCCGAGCTACAGTAGGCATATGGAATCCGCAGACATGTCAAGCAATGCTCAATGCCACAACCGGCCACACAGGTGTCAGGACCCCGATTCCAAGCCACATCGACCTAGCCGGTAACACCTCATATCACTTTGCGGCCTCACGCATGGTATCCCACGGGTGTCGCCTTACCATGGCCCGGGACCGTTTGCGCCTTTTGGCTCACGTATATGATAGTGTCGCTAGCATCCATATGACAGAGAACCCGGGCCGACATGGCTAGTCGTGAACCCAAAGCGGCACAGACCTATGGAGACATGCATACATGAATCACACCAAGCATGTCGGTCACCAGCGAGTGATTCCGGGCTGTAGCACTGGGCTAACAGGACTCCGGGGAATCCGGGCTGTAGCAAGCTAGGCAGGACTCCGGAAGTCACCGCATGACATTTCCCCGAAGGAACAGACATAGGAACGAAGTGAAACACATGCCGGCCAGCCAAGTATCCTGAACAGTAGTGCTGGGCTAGCAGGACTCCGGTGAACCGGGCTGTAGCGGACTACTATGGCTCGAGGAACACTAGACTACATTTCCCCATAAGAAAGGCTGCCAAGGATAAACAACTAGATTGTCGGATCCTACTCATACCAAGCATTTCAATCATACACACAATATGCCCGATATGAGTACATACAACATGGCATCACAACAAAACTCTACAACTCAAGTACTTTATTTAAAGGCTCCAGAGAGCCATACATAACATGTTCATACAGATAGGGGTCACATGACCTGACACTCAAGTCATACAATCATACAAGCACATGCGGAAGCAACTAGTCTGAGTACAGACACTAGAAAGAAAGAAGGCTTCTCAAAGCCTTTCTATCTACATAGGGCCCTCCATGGCCAGGATCACCACCTAGGTGGCTAGTCACTCGTCGACGTCAAGGTCTACGTAGAACCCATCGGAGGGGGCGGTGTTGTCGTCTGAAAACAGTAATTAAGCAAACATGAGTACAAGGGTACTCAGCAAGTCTTACAACAGAACCTACTATACATGCTTATTCTCAAGAAGGTGGTGGGGTTATTGCAGCAAGCCAGCTTTGACTCTTGGCTATGCTATCCTATGGAACTCCTCCAGTAAAAATAGTTTTCGCACATGAGTCCACTACTCACCAACACAATACTCCACCGAGGATCCTCCCTCGTCATCCTACGAGAGGGCCATCCTTGGTACTCACACTTATCTTGAGTCTTTTAGTAGTATCCATTAACTTGTCTATGAACTGCATAGGCAACCAAATAGTCCTTTACCG
Organism: Triticum urartu; assembly: GCF_003073215.2. NCBI lineage: Eukaryota > Viridiplantae > Streptophyta > Magnoliopsida > Poales > Poaceae > Triticum > Triticum urartu. The sequence goes on from NC_053022.1 coordinate 237,221,538, forward strand.
CGGACGCGGCTATTCGAATCGTTTTATACCCTGTAGGGGTGTACTTCGTCACACATGTTTCCACCACTTAGCGTCTGCACACGACATGTGCTCGGTAAACTTCAAGCGAAAACCGACGTGGGTGTAGACCACGACCTGACTAACCTCACAAGTCTCTAGTCCAGGTTTATCGCCTATTCAGGTTCCATCCGCAAGGAAATCCGGCCGGGGTGTCCTCAACGGCCCCAAACGATGTGTACAGGGTCCCGAGACGCCAAACGGGCACCCGGCATACCCGGCCATAGTGTATCTACCGCGTCATAGCCCACCCGTAGGGTCAGTGCTACGCACGGCCGCCAACACATATCCTACAAACACTAGAAACTAGTTGCAACTCCTGGACAGATGGCGAGAGGGGCCAGTAAGTCGAGCGGATTCATATTTCAGGGCCCAATGTGTGGTAGTAGCTGAATCTTAAATCACGCATACAGATCTCAGTTCTTATGGACGGTCTCAATGAAACAACCCACCATGTACTCCTACATGGCCTCTCATCGATACCTTTACCAAAACATGTTCAACACATTCCTCACATTACCGACATATCATATCACTCTAGCCCATCACCCAGATGAACCAGACCTGACACAACTCTAAGCATAGCAGGCATAGCAAGGTAGGAATCACATACATGGCTCAATCAACTCCTACACATGCTAGTGGGTTTCATCTAGTTACTGTGGCAATGACAGGTCATGCAGAGGATAAGGGTTCAACTACCGTAACACACAGCAGTTTGAATCGCGTTGTCTTAATGTAGTAAACAAGAGCAGAAGCGAGAACATGGTTTTGTATCGGAATGATCAATGGGTTGCTTGCCTGTTGTAGTGGTAGTAGGGTACTGCCCTTCAGACGGATACTCGGGGTTATCCTCGAAGGCAGAACCTACCATGAAAGACACACCGAAACATAATCAACACATGGCAATATGCAACAATATGATGCATGCTATGACATGGCAATATGAAGGTGTCTTGTCCTAATGCAAGCTAAAACAGAAAGTGATGAACTCATTCGAGTCAAAGATTCAATTATTAGCTTATTAAACATGGCTTTATTAGTGCATTACCTTATTCTGCTTAAACAGCAAGGTTAACTTGTTTTGTCATGCATGAAACCATTACAGATGGATAGATTGAATTTTTCCGATCATTTTTCATATATAAACCTTTGCATTTGGAGCTATGGTTGATTTTCTATGATTTTTAGAAGTTTTGACTATTTTCTAGAATTTTCTATTAAAGAATAAATCCAGTAATTGAATTAATGCGTCAGCACTGCGTCACTGTGACGTCAGCGGGTCAAAGGCGCCAGCCCTGGTCAAACCTGACTGGTGGGCCCCTTCTGTCAGTCTCTCAGCTAACTAACGGAGTTGGTTAGTGTTTAGTTAGCACTAAACTGGGTTAGTTTGGCTCTGGGCCCACATGTCAGTGAGAGAGGGGTAGTTAACGGCGTCATTAACCTCTAACAGAGTGATTAGCTCTAATTTAAACTAATCTAAATTAGTTAAAAGCCGGCCGGACACATCAGTGTCTCAGATGGAGTCAAACTGGGGTCAAACCCCTGGTCAGCGGGGCTAATCCCGCCGACGTTGAGTCGCCGGCGAGGCCAGATGGCAGAGAGCTTCGGATTTGGTCCTCCGGTGACTAAAACACCGGTGGAGACATGCTACGCGTAGCTGGGGAGCTGCCGCATCCAGTGGTGCAAGTGGTTGGACACGGGGATGCCGGAAACGACGCCAGCGAGCTCGACAGCGGCGGCCGGAGTTCAGACGGGGTTGGGTTCGACGCTACAGTGCACGGGAGAAGGAGCTGGTGGTGGCTACGGGCTCCTGGTGCTGTGCTGAGCACAACAGTGAGCTTGGCTTCGAGCCACTGTGGCTCTAGCCACGACGGCGCCATGGCCGGCGGCGGGGAGCTTTCGGGTGCGGTGGAAGTGGCGACTACAGAGGCCAAACGAGCACGGGAGCTAGGGGAAGAGGAAGAGGAGCTCACAGCGGGGTCGGAGAGGGGGTTAGAGAGCTCGGGGAGGTCCTGGCGGCAACGAATCGACCGGAGATGGCTCGGGTGCCTGAGGTTGAAGACGAGGGCGAAGACTGCGTTCGGCGGCGTTTGGAGTCGCGTGGGTCAGCGGAGAGGTCCAAGGCGACGAGGCGGAGCTATTGGGCTTGTCGGAGGGGCGAGGGGGTGGCTCTGGTGATGTCTACGGCGAACGGCGGCGAGGATCGCGCTCGGCCATCGCGGGAGAGGGTGAGGGAGATGAGGGGGAGAGTGAGGGAGGATGAGAGGGGGACGTGGGGGTCGGCGTGGCATCCCTGGACGTCTCCAGGGCGTCGGCAGAAGCAGGAGGTGGCCGGCGTGTGGCCGCGGGCGCCGGCCACGCGCTCCTCGTCCTCCTGGCGGGAGGAGGACGATGACTGGCAAGGCCAGTCGGCTGTGCCGAACCAGGTGGGCTGGGCCAGCACAGGTAAGGCCCAGGTGGGCTTCCCTCTCTCTCTCTCTTTTTTGATTTGTTTCTGTTTTTCTATTTAACTGCAACTGTTGGGCTTTATTAAAAATACTAAAACGTTTCCAAAAATCCTGAAAATAATTGTGGGCTATGTTTAGAATATTTCCAACAGCAACATTTACTTCCAGAATTATTTGAGCATTTAAATTATTTTATAGCATTTAAATGCCCAAAATCAAATACTTATGATTTAATTCAATGACCTTCTATTGACCTAGAAAATTGTGCACCAATTTTGCCAGAGGTTCTAACCCAAGACAAAGAGAGTGAACTTTTTAGAAGGGCATTTCAGGTTCATTGAAAAATAATTTTAGTAAACCCTAGTTATTTCCAGGGGGTTGGGGGTTCTGTCTTCCCCATTTCAAATTTAAGAGGAATTTAAACATGATGCACACTCTAATGCTTGAACTAACTAGGGTGTGACAACAGGCATGAGCCAGTGTAGGCTGGAGCCCTTAACTTGGCGGATCAAGAGAGGATTCGACAAGAGGCGGAACGAGCAGTGCAAATGACAGCGGATCAAGCGGCTCATCAAACTTTTCTGGCTTATCCAGCAACATCGGTCGAGGCAGGAGTGGCCACAAGAACCGGAGACGTACCTTGCTTGGTGCCAGCCATACGTAATGAGCGTTTGCCAAAGGATTTTAAGGGGCCTTGTAAAGTGCCTAATTACACGGCTGACTTATAGCCGGGGCTTGGATTGAGAGTTATGAGATGGCTATGGAGTTGTTGGAGGTCAGCGACGCAGCAATGGCCAAGTATTTCACCATGATGTTGGATGGGATAGCTCGTACTTGGTTGAAGGGATTGCCACCTAATTCTATCGGCTCATGGGCGGAGTTAAAGGCTCGGTTCATCCAGAATTTCAAAGACACGTGTAAGCAGCCCATGTCGATTGTGGACCTGACCAATTGCAAGCAAGAGGATGGTGAATCGACAACCCATTGGGTGCACCGAGTCAAGGAGATAATACATTCATCTGATAAGATGGATGCCGGCTCAACAGTCTTAATGTTGGAGAAAAAATGCTGTTTTGAACCTCTGAAGCAGAATCTGGGGCGGCTCAAGCGTGACTGCAATGACATGGGTCAGTTGATGGTGGCTCTCGTCAAGTATGCTGATTCAGATAGTACCAAAGACCCAGTGTCTGACGAAGAAAAGACAGCGAAGGGAAAGAAGAACGGCAACGACAAGGGTCACCAGCATAACCCGGCAAATCAAGGAGGTAATAAACGTAAGGCTGATGATATTGTTGCTAACACCAATGCACATGGAAGAAATCAACGGCGCAAGGGCAGACAACCCCCTCGGTCGGGCGGGTCGGGTCCCACCCATCAGCAATTACTAAATGAGCCTTGTCCAAGGCACGTCACCCAGGAGAAGCCAGCCACCCACCTGTGGAAAGATTGTACGATCATGAAGGCGTTTAAAAATTCAAACGCGTTTGATGGAGGTCATGGCCCAGGTGGCGGCTCAGGTGGAGGCGGTTTCCAAGGCCCGGGTGCCGGCTCAGGTGGAGGAGGATTCCATGGTCAGGGCCATCCTGGTAACCAAGGAGGATATAATCCACAACCCGACCAAGGTAATTAGCAGCAACAGTCCGGATATCAGAGCAACCCGAAGCAGCTGAATAGTGGGCAATACCATGTATTCACCACTAGCTTATGTAAGAGAGACCAGAAGCTTCACAAGAGGGCCGTCAATGCCGTTGATCCGGCGATTCCACATTACTTACGTTGGTCAGAGCAGCCTATTGTGTGGAGCAGAGAGGATCACCCACCCCGAGTCGATAATCCGGGTCACTTGGCTTTGGTAGTGGTGCCTCAAGTTGGTGGATACAAATTCACTAAGGTACTCATGGATGGAGGCAGCAACATCAACATCCTCTACTATGAGACGTTCCGCCGGATGGGATTGACTGATAAGAGTCTTAAACAATCCAACACTGTTTTTCACGATGTGGTTCCTGGCAAGTCGGCATACCCAGTGGGTAAGATTTAACTAGAAGTAGCCTTTGGGGATGAGTATGACTCCAGGGCAGAAAAATTAACCTTTGAGGTGGTTAAGATCAAAAGCCCGTATCATGCTCTGTTTGGACGGCCGGCTTATGCCAAATTCATGGCTCGACCGTGTTATGTGTATTTGCAGCTTAAGATGCCGGGTTATAAGGGCACCATTACAGTACATGGGAGCCGGAAAATAGCTTTGGAGTGTGAAGAAGGTGATGCTGCCTATGCTGAATCTGTCTGTGCAACAGAGGAGTTAGAGTTTTACAAAGATCATGTTGACCCGGTAGACATGACGTCACTAAAGAAAACAACAACAGAGCATGAGCCGATGTTGAAGTTCAAATCAGTTGATGGCACCAAAATGGTTGACCTTGTGCCTGGCGACTCATCCAAGCAGTTCATCATCAGTGCAAACTTGGATCCAAAATAGGAAAGCACACTCATCGAGGTCATCCGTGAGAACCGGGACATCTTCGCATGGAAACCTTCAGACATGCCGGGTGTCCCGAGGGAACTTGCTGAGCACACTCTCAATATTGATCCAAAGTTTAAACCCGTCAGACAGTTTCTCTGACGGTTCAATGAAGGAAGGCGCAAGGCCATTGGAGAAGAGGTGGCCCGGCTTTTGGCAGCTGGGTTCATTGTAGAAGTCTTTCACCCAGAGTGGTTAGCCAACCTGGTGCTTGTACTAAAAAAGAATGGCACCTGGCGTATGTGTGTGGATTACACCGATCTGAACAAGGCTTGTCCGACTGATCCTTTTGCCCTCTGTCATATTGATCAGATTATTGATGCTACGGTGGGTTGCGCACGTTTGAGTTTCTTGGATGCTTATTCTGGTTATCATCAGATCAAGATGGCAGTCAAAGATGAGGAGAAGACGGCTTTTATCACTCCTTTTGGAGCTTTCTGCTATGTGTCTATGCCTTTTGGGCTTAAGAGTGCCCAGGGGACTTACCAACGGTGTGTGCACAATTGTCTTCACGATCAAATTGGGCGTAATGTTCATGCTTATGTGGATGATATAGTGGTAAAATCCAGGAAAGAGGAAACCTTGGTCGCAGATCTGAAAGAGACTTTCGATAATCTCCGGGTCTACAAAATGATTCTTAACCCGGCCAAGTGTGTTTTTGGAGTCCCAGCCGGCAAGCTCTTGGGTTTTTTGGTATCTAACCGAGGTATTGAAGCTAACCCAGAGAAAATCAGGGCAATTACATCCCTGGCCAAACCAACATGCATCAATGGCGTTCAACGACTGGCGGGTCGTGTTGTTGCTTTGAGCCGGTTCATAAGCCGGTTAGGGGAGAAGGCAATGCCTCTATATCAGATGATGACAAAAACAGATGATTTTGTTTGGAGCGATGCTACAAACTCTTCTTTTGAAGATCTGAAGACACAGCTTGTTGAGCCGCCGGTCCTAGCTGCTCCAGTTGAGGAAGAGCCACTGCTATTATACGTGGCCGCCAACTCACGAGTTGTTAGTGTGGCTATTGTGGTGGAGTGCAAGGAGGCTGGCAAGGAGCATCCGATTCAACGGGCGGTTTACTAGGTCAGTGAGGTGCTAATGGAATCCAAGCAACGATATCCACATTGGCAGAAGCTCGTGTATGGGGTGTTCATGGCGAGCCGGAAGCTTAAACATTATTTTCAAGGTCATCCAATCACGGTGATTAGCTCTGCTCCTTTGGGGGATATCATTCAAAACATAGAATCTACTGGACGAGTTGCCAAGTGGGCCATTGAGCTTGGGTCTCACGGGTTGAAGTATGTACCACGTACTGCGATCAAATCTCAAGCACTAGTTGACTTCATTAATGACTGGACAGAGATGCAGATGCCAGAGGAGACACCAAACAACATGTATTGGACTATTCATTTTGATGGGTCCAGACAGTTGGAAGGCTCGGGGGCTGGAGTTGTTTTAACCTCTCCTCGAGGTGACAAGTTTTGTTATGTGTTACGGCTGATGTTTCCTTGCACTAAAAACACAGCAGAGTATGAGACCTTGCTCCATGGTCTTCGAGTGGCAAAAGAGATGAGTTTGAGCCGGGTCAGATGTCTTGGCGACTCAGATTTAGTGGCTCAATAGGTATCAGGCAAGTGGGATTCCAAGGATCCTCTCATGGTGGCTTATCGCCGGGAGGTTGATGTTGTTGCAGGGTATTTTAAAGGTTATCAGGTGGAGCACATTAACCGTAGGAAGAACGAAGCGGCTGATGCTTTAAGCCGGTTGGGGTCTCAGCGTAAGCCGGTACCACCTAACACCTTTTTGGATGTTTTGCATAACCCGTCTGTCAAGTTGCCCACAGAAGAAGATTTAGCTGTTCCTGACCCGGAGGTGCAGTTGGTGGTGGCTCTTCATGTCATCCCAGATTGGACAGTGCCGTTCTTGGCTTACATGACCCGGGGAGAGTTGCCAGGGGATGAGACCCTGGCTCGACAGATAACCCGGCGGTCTAAGTCAATGACGATTTCGGATGGAGAACAATACCATTGCAGCGTCTCTGGAGCGTTTCAATGGTGTGTTTACCCTGAAGAAGGCCAAGAAATACTTCGTGAGATCCATGAAGGCGATTGTGGTCATCACGCCAGGTCAAAATCTCTAGTGGCCAAAGCTTTTCTTCACGGTTTTTACTGGTTGACGACTCATGCTGATGCAGAGGATCTGGTCAGCAGATGTGATGGATGTCAAAAATTTGCATGACGAGCACATGTTCCAGCTCAAGAGCTTCGGATGATTCCAATCACTTTGCCGTTTGTGGTCTGGGGGCTTGACATGGTGGGGCCTTTCAAAAGGTCTAAGGATAAAAAGACACATCTTTTAGTGGCAGTTGATAAATTCACAAAATGGGTTGAGGCAGAACCGGTGAGTAAGTGTGATGCGGCCACGGTGGTTCAATTTATGAAAAAGGTGATCTTCCGCTTTGGTTTTCCACACAGCATTATCACGGACAATGGCACTAATCTATCCCAAGGGCCTATGGAGGAATTTTGTCAACGTGAGCATATTCGGCTTGATGTTTCTTCTGTAGCTCATCCGCAATCCAATGGTCATGCTAAGAGGGCAAATCAGGAAATTTTAAAAGTTCTCAAGCCCCGTCTTATGGTTCCCTTACAGCAAACACTAGGTTGTTGGGTAGAGGAATTACCCTCGGTGCTATGGAGTATCAACACCACGCCTAACAGGTCTACAGGTTACACACCTTTTTTCATGGTGTATGGAGCAGAAGCAGTGTTGCCTAGTGACATCCGTCATGACTCGCCCCGCATAGCGGCTTATGTTGAAGCTAATAATGAACAAGCCAGACAGGATGCACTTGACTTGTTAGATGAAGAAAGAGACTTAGCAGCGGCTCGATCAACAATTTACCAACAGGATCTGCACCGTTATCACAGCCGCCGGGTTAAGTCCAAGACTTTTCAAGAAGGCGACCTGGTGCTCCGGCTCATCCAGGATCTGTCAGATGCACACAAGTTATCCCCACCTTGGGAAGGACCTTTTGTGGTCAGCAAAAACTTAAACAACGGGTCGTATTACCTCATTGACATTCGAGAGCACAAAGACTCACGTAAGTCGGAGGAGGAGACCCGCCGGCCGTGGAACATTGCTCAACTTCGGCCATACTACACCTGAGCCACCGGCTCTCTTCATGTACATACTTTAACATTGTATATACCATGATAAGCAATAAAGGAAGACCATCGGTCTCTTTTCTTTTCAAAGATTATGCATCTTTGTCATTTTTTTATTTTCAAATAACTATTAAGGAGCTGATCATATTTGAATCAAGTCTAACCTTTTTTGGTCTAGCTTATGATCGTATTCGAATCTAGCTGCAATATCATGGTCGCTTGGGGGCTTCCTGTTCAAACATAGGTCGTATTTGAACCAAAGAGAACATAGCTATCGTAACCCTCTTGATCGGCTCAAGGCCAAACCCACTTGGGGGCTTCTTGATCATATCTGAATCATAGCTTAACCCCTTTTGGGTACGACTTGGATCGTATTCGAATCAGGGTCGTTAAAAACCTCTCAAGGTCATTTGGGGGCATCTTGTTCAAACATAGGTCGTATTCGAACCAAAGAGAACATAGTTGTCGGTACCCTCTTGATTGGCGCAACGCCAAAGCCACTGGGGGCTATATGGTCGTATTCGAACCTTAGCTTAACCCCTTTGGTCCGGTTTACTGATCGTATTTGAATCAGAAGCCACCAACCTTTAAATATAAGGGTAAATCGTAGTTGCTACCTGTTATTTGCCTTTTAGTTTTTTTGTCTCAATTCCACAAATAATTAGCATGATCTTTTTCGCCCGCTTGTTTATTTGACAACAAGGCCACCAAGGTATGATGGTCATTAAGTATTCAGAGGCATTGACTTCTCAGAAAGATTGAATTATCAATTTCATTACCGAACGGTTTATTCAAGCCGGTGATCTAAGGATCAAAGGTACAAGTATGGCTATTATTTATACGCAATTGCTTGCTGCATTAACCAAAGGGTTAGTTTCAGCCCATGTCCTTTGGTTATATATGTTCCTGTTTTCTATTATGGCAAAATATTGGCTATAAACCGGGTTTTTTAACCCGTTCGGTTCTAAGCCGCCAAGCCAGTTTTTCCTCTTGTATCTACAGGAACAGAGTTAAAGTGTTGCAGAAACAATCGTCGAATATGATGCATATGATTGCCATCAGGAAATACGGAGTCACACACAGTGTTTTATGCACGATGGCATAGGCAAGGCATTCAGTGTTTTCACAACTAAACTATTACAAGGCTTTTTATAAAGCCAATGAAGATGGTTGTTACTCCTCCCTCGCCAGTTCACCGCCCTCTGTTGGCTGGAAGTTGGGTTTTGACCAGTCAAAACCATTCACAACGACAAGTTCGGCTTCATCGTCGATCAGGCTGGCCGGGTCAACTTCCGGGGCAAATGTATTTTCTCTTACAGGCGGGATCAAATCTGTCACCTTGTACGAGGGAGTCGCCATCTTCTTATTTTCAGCATCAAAACCCGGCTGATATTTGTCAATGTTGGTATCATCTCCAAGGGTAGTTGCCTGAGGCCGTACTCCGCGCATGCAAGCCATGAAGTCATCCTACTCAAAGGGAGATCCGTCTTCCTTCACGATGGGATAGCCTCTGGCCACGTCGATTGGGTCTAGGTTTGGCACCCAAGCCTTGGAGTGGCTCAGGGCAGTCAAAGCCCCGGCTAGCGCACATGAGCGCTTCACCTTTGAAATCTGGCAGGCAGGATTAATAGTTTCTTCAAGACGTCCGCTGAGTAGGTTGGGTCCTTGATTGACAGGAGAGCTGGCGGCAAGTGCCCGTTGTGCGCCAATATATAGTTGTTCTACTAAAGTATACACTGCCTTCAATTTAATCAAAGGATCTTGGCTCAGGTTCTTGCTTCGTGGGCCTGCACATGTTTTATACACAAAGTCAGCTGGTGGCTTATATTCCGGATCAGCAAAAAGTACATATGATTAAAAACGGACGGCTTACCAAAGATGGCGGCCACCATTTGAGACACCCGGCCCTTTAAGCCGTCCAGCTCTGTTGACACCTCTTCAAGGGCTGCTTCGGCTCTCTCAGCCCGTTGTGTCAGAAGCATTTTTTCCTCTGCCCAGGTCTTCTTCTTGGCAGCCAAACCGGTCTTTAAGTTTTCCGTCTCAGAGAGACGTACTTGCAATTTGGAGTTAGCAGACTTGATTTTTGCTTCCTGACCTGCTAGCCGGGTCTTCGCATCAGTCAATTGCGAGTTTAGTTCAGATAAGGCATTCTGTAAGAATACATACTCAGATAAGTCAAGATTTTGCTCAAAGGTTCAAATATCAAGATTCAAGTCTCAAGTACTTTACAAAAAACCACTTGACACCTGGGGGCTAATGTATGCCAAAACAATTTCTTATGACTCTACAGATATAGTTTAAGTCCCAAGTACTTTACAAAGTAACAACACTTGGCACTTGGGGGCTAATATATGCAGTTCAGCAAGTTTTTCAAGGTTAAGCCGGAGTATTAAGTCATTTGAATATGGTACAAAAAAATTTAAGGTACCGTCTCATTTATGATCAAAAGGAACCAGACCTTGGGGACTACAAGTGAAGCTTTGTTCTATTTTGGTGAATTCAAGAAAAGTTTCAAAGGTAAACGTCTTGGCCTATATTATAAATTCTACAGATCATTCCGGTTCTCTCATAATATGAAGACTTGGGGGCTGAAGGAATATAGATAAGCCGGAAGAATGTACCTCGTATTTCAACTGCAACTGTTTGACCATTTCGATCTCAGAGTCGCGACTGGAGTGTACATGGCTGAGATAACCAGATAAAATATCGTTGGCATTTAGATGGTTGTAATTGGCAATGTCAAAGCGCACTTTCTGCCTCTCCAATGCCTCTTGTTTCGCAGTACACCGAGCCAGCACGGTTGGATTCCACGGCTCAATAAAACGGCTCCCGGTGATCTGAACGTCTTGTGCAGACGGTGATGGCAGGTTGGCTGAGCTTGATGGTCCAGTTGCGGAAGGATTCACGGTGGTCTCATCAAATGAAGGCTCGGGAGGATTTGCTTCTACATCGACAGGCAAGTCTTATGGAGCGTCAGTTAATGGAGGAGAAGATGGCCTGGCCAGGTTAGATGCAAGCATCGGCGGGTCTTCCGCCGGCTTAGCTGCCTTTGCCTTCTTGGATTTAGCTTGGCCACTAAGAGGGATGTTGCAGAACCGTCAGTACAGAGATACAATTTGAACAACCCAGAAAAAGGGAGGATTTTTCATTACCCAGGGGCAGTCTTGAAGGCCGGAAATTGAGTTTGCGATGAATCGCCAGAAGAGCGAGACACCTCCTGAAAAGATAAAATAGAGTTAAAGTAATACAAGGGGAAGGATCCATTAAACAGAGTTAAAGACAGAAAGAAGTAAACCTCATTCGGGCGCTTCTGAGGAGTTTGTTGAAGAACGACAGCCGGCTCATCTTCAGTCCGAGCTTGACGGCGGCTTTCATGTTGCTGCTTTTTCAAACGAAAGTTGGGATCCACGTGAGCTAAAGGGTTAGAAAACCTTACTTTATGGATCACTCGTCGAATTTTTTGTCTTGGCAAGGGCTCTGAGTCGGAGGAAATGATAGTTACCTCTGCTTCCACAGCCTGACTGGCCCCAGTGTCATCTTGGTAATGATCAGTGTTAATAAGATTGTTAAAAAATTAGCCAAGGGAATCAAGGGCTACCTCCGAATCAGATGTATCATCAAGCTTCATCCAATCTTCAGCAGTGTTCTTTTTCTTCTTTTTCGACCTCCGGGTCGTTTTCTTGGCGTTTATGGCGGCGGCTCTCGCTTTCTTGGCAGCCTTGTGGTCATACTTAACTTTCCAGAAGTCAGATTTGGCGTGCAGACAGGTAAAAACAAGATGAAGAGTCAGGCAAGTATTAAAACAATACGGCTGGGGAAAATACAAAGGAGAGAAATAACAATATCCTTACTTCTGGCACCGGGTTAAGCTGGCAGAAGGGGTTTAACCCGATGACACTGCAATCTTCTTATTTCCCGTTCACCAGAAGAGTTGACATTGAAACAATATCTTCTCTGTTAGTTGAGGGGGCTGTGACGAAGAGATTCTTCCGGGCCTCCACCATACTCATACATCAGCTTTGATCGATGACTTAAAGGGATGACCCGCCATGAGATCCAGCAGCGGGTCAGATCAACTCTAGTTAACCTGTTCCCTAACAGAGCATTAATCCTTTTGATGGAGGGTATCAGCCTCTTGCATTCAGCGGCAGTAAGCTTGTCGGGAAGCGCGAACTTGGAGTCAAGACGATCGGGGCGATAACCCGACAGTGGCTTCTCGTTTGCTGGCGAAATGTCTTGACAGTAGAACCAAGTCTAGTTCCAGTCCTTTGGGTGACATGGTAAGACTATGAGAGGGAAGACAGCACACTGCCGGTGCTGAATTGAGATGCCTCCGAGTTCTAAGCTGAGGCCGTTGGTGCACTCGTTCTGCCGATTCAGATAAAAGTATTCTCTAAACAACTCCACGGTCGGCTCTTGTTGAAGATATACCTCACAGAGCACTTGGAAGTTACAGATGTTAGATATGGAATTGGGCCCGATATCTTGAGGGTGGAGTTTGAAAAAGTGGAGGACCTCTCTGAAGAACTTTGAGCCGGGCTGTGATAAGCCACGGTTCATGTGGTCAGTAAAAACAATCACTTTGCCGTCTCTTGGATTGGGCCGTTCTTCTTCTGAGTCAGGGGTACGGTAAGACATGACGGTTTTCGCTGGCAAAAATCCTATGGTGAAGAACTCTTTCAAACGTTCCTCAGTTACGGTTGAGGGAACCCAGTTACAGATGGTTGGTGCTTTGGACGGCATGATGTGCAAAGACGAACTGAAAACAAAGGCAACATGCCAGTTCAGTTTAATGGTGCGATTGACAGTTAAGTGATGATGATGCAAACAAGTAATGGTGGCTTAGTTAAGGGCTAATGACATATAAGGAAAATTAAGCCGGCATGGTAAGCCGCCATGACTACAGATATTTGAAGAAGGCAAATTCACCTAAATGTTGAGACAAACAAGTTTCCTAAATTATTTGGTATTATTCCAGATCAAATGGCTATTTAAAATTTTAAAAATTCTAGACCTAAAATAGTTCAGCGCAGAAGAGTATGTAAGTTCTAATGCAGTCTTTGAAACAGAGAAAGGGATCTGTGGATCAAGAAAAGGCACAAAAACACTACAGCACGAGAAAAACTACAAGGGACTGCGATGAACTCGGAAGAACACGAAGGAATCTGGAAACCCTAAGTGCGGATCTGAGAAGTGAAAAGAAGAGAACTTACAGTCACAGGTCTTCTGCGGAGGTCGCCGCCGTTCTCTGGATCGGTTCAGGTTGATGCAGCGGCCAATGTCGATGGAGACGGAGGTGAAGCGCGGCGGCAGCGAAGCTCGAGCAGCAGGGGTGCACGAGAGGAAGAAGACGGAGCGAGAGAGGAGAATGAGGAAGGCCGAGGCGTGCCTATTTATACGGGAAAGATGCGAACAGACGGGCGTGAAAATCGAGGAGAGCCGAATAATGGTTATCTAGCTACACAGACGCCTCGATTCTCGGGAAACATTAAAGATAAAAGATCCGTTGGGAGATGACGTCATGAAAGTTTTTTGTGTTTTCAAGAGATGACGTCACGGCGGGTTACAAAAACTTCAGCGAAGATAAGAAGATGGATTTTGTCTAAGTATTGAAGATTGACAAAGAACGAAGTTCAAAGTCAACCTGGGGCCTAATGTTGGGGATATAACTATTAGTTATGACCCGCCCGGAAGGGGCCGAGTCAGCCCCAATGGTGGGTTACACAAGAAGCCCAGTAAGCATGCAAGATGATAGTTTATTAAATCTTATAGAAGGCCCAAAGGCCTGGAGGCGGCTTAAAGCCTGATATTATAAACCGCCGTATGTAAGGAAAGACTTGTAAAGAAAGGCATGAAAAGGAAGTCACCGAGACGGACACGATTATGAGCCGGCCGGGATTATGTAGGCCACCAGGCATCAACCCGTGTATATAAGGGGACGACCCGGTGGCGGCTTAGGGCAAGAAACAAGAGATCGACAGCCAAGCCGGTGAGTTGAGCCTCTTGGTGATCGAAACCTCAGCAATGCCAACACAACTAGACGTAGGCTTTTACCTTCATCGTAAGGGGCCGAACTAGTATAAAACCTCTCGTGTCCTTTGTCCTGATTAACCCCTTTAAGCTTCCTAGTTGCGATGGCCCTACGACTAAGTCCTTTCTCTAGGACATCTGTCGTGACAATTCCACGACAGGACCCTTACTAACTTCTTGGGTTCCCAGGCAAATACATCCTTATTTGCACGGAGGAACTTCACCAATGCCTCCTCTTGATTCGGGTCGAGGTTGGCGGCTATGGTGAAGGTGGCTCCTGAGGACCCATCTTCCTCGACTGGCACCTGTTTGGTTTCGGCCCGATCTTGAGTGAACAACTACTTCTTCTTTGCTAGCGCGGCCTCTTTAACCCCTGGGGTGGCCTCGTTGGCCGGTTGTGCTACCGCGGCGGTTTTGAGGGCACACTTGAGCGCCGCCAAAGCTTCCTTGGTGTCTCCAACTACGGTGACGACGTCCTTGCTCCCGGGCATCTTCATGAGGTTGTAGGCCGGAAGGGTCACCGCCATAAACTAAGCCAGAGCCGGGTATCCGAGGATGGCGTTGTATGGGAGGTCAATGCGGGCGATGTCGAAGTCGATCAGCTCGGTGCAGTAGTTGTCGTGAGTGCAGAAGGTCACAGGAAGGCGGATTTTCCCCAAGGGGCTGGTAGAGCTGCCGCCGACCCCGGAGAAGGGCTTGCTGGGGTGGAGCCGTTCGAGTGGTACGTGAAGAAGGCTGAAAGCCTCCATAGAGAGCACGTTGAGACCGGCTCCACCGTCGATGAGGGTCTTGGTGACAGCTACAGTGCAGATGGTGGGCGTGCAAAGCATTGGGAGCATGCCCGAGCCGACGGTGGTGACGGGGTGATCCCCCCAGCGAAGGTGAGGTCGGCCTTGGGTGCCGCCCAGCCCGGGGGAACTCCTTGCCGCACGGAAGCTGTCGGGGATATACCCCGCGGTGTAACCTGGCTGGATGTATGACCCGGCTGGATCTTGGCGACTCACTGGTGACCCGCCCGGAGCTTGGCGATTCACGGGTAACCCACCCGATCTTGACAACTCTTTAGTAACCCGGCAGGCTGGTCAGATGGATGACAAGGCCCAAGACCTAGTAGGCCGGTTCGTATGATGGTGGTCCGGCTTAAGAGGAAAGGCATAAGGGATATTCTCCTATAAAGGAAGCAAGACTAGGATATCTGCCGTGATAAATCTACGACAGTTGGCGCCCACCGTGGGGCCTGTGCACGGTGGTGTTGAGTTCTTGGAAGGATCTTTCTCAGGGTTTCGGAAAGCTCGTGATTGGTCAGATGAAAAAAAGATGGTTTGACGATCAGGGTCATCATTAAATTTGGATATTACAGTGCAAAGTTTCGAGATCAAGAGGATAAGGGTTCTATTGTTTGAGTCATCAGACGTGACGAGATCCGTCTAAACCGCAGCTCCGCCAAGTCCAAGATCGAAGGGGTTAATCTGTTGTACATATACGGACAAACCGACACAAGGTTACGGCCAGAGCTGCCGAGTTCCCCTACTCCTCCTCGCCTCCACATATATGCTTCAAGTCCCGAGGAGACCACCAGCTATTACGCAATTTTTGGTACAGCCTACTGTCCCTGTGATATTAAAAGGTTTTGCTGCCGCCGACTCCAAGAACTCATCATCAATCGAGAAATAGTACTATAGTGCTACTGCTCCTCACATGGTGGTCAAGGCTAATCCACAAGATTAATTTTTTTGTCTCCTGTTGTACTATACGTGATGCTAGTGCTAATTCAGTATAGACCAGATTATTGGGTTTTCAAACATTGCCTACTATCGGAAACATCAATGCAAGATTCCAGTGTGCAAACGATTGAACAAGTCGCTCAAACCAACTACGACCCAGATTCATGTTGCCTTCAAGCCAGCTCTGCCTCTGGGCCATTCACCGCCGCGTGTTGAAGGGGCCAGTGTCCGTCATCGTTTCTGAGCCGGCTACTGCTATGCCAAGTCAACACCAAAGCCTCGCCTTGGCTTTGCTCCTCAGCCGTGGTGCCACATCAGTCTGCTTCCGCCGACGCATCAAGTTGCCATTGAACTCTCTGCATCAGGCCGTTTCCTCCATGTTTGAGCTACCATTCCCACGGCCTCCTTGCACCCTGAGCTATCGCGCCTAAACCTCCACGAGCGCCTGCGTTGTGCTGCTCCATGTCGTCCACGCTCCGTTCCTGTCACTTCCGAGCGGCCCTTGCTGCCTTGAACCGCCTCATGGAGCTGCCGCTTCCGAGCCACTTCGACCCGACCTCTGCTACTGTTGAGCTGTCGCGGTCGCCCGCTGACCTTTGCTACTGTGAGCCGGTCCTGCTGGAGTTTGCTTCTGTCTCTACCATATGTTATCACAGATGCCATACTTACAATAGATGCTACCGTTTGCGTTCGCTATCTCAGCAGCCAGCAGAAAGGATGGAGCATTATAACCTGGACAAGTCCGACGATGTGCATGTTTTACGCAGTACTAATCATCTGCGGATCATCTGTTCTCTGGACAAATCATCAAAGGTGATATCTGTCCTATTTTTTTTCATAGCACATATTAATTTTTGTGTGAACAATTACTTTGGCATGTGATATTTTTTGACGCAGGACAATTGTTCACTTCAAGAGTGATGGTCGTGTCATGGATGTATAGCTCGTGCCATCGTTATCATGCGCTAGCATCTGACCGTACCATGATGCTCGACGAATATATGTGCAAACCGGTGTTTTTACGGCCCAATTTACATCAATATGACATGGTTGACTCGTCCGTCCGCACCGTCTTACAACGCCACGGCCGACTCATCTGTCTGTGCCGTCTCTGATGTTGCGGTCGTGTTTACCGTCCGTCTTTCGTGGGCTGGTCTACATCAACACACCGGGTCGCATCTGTCTGCATGAGCTGTTTATTGAGTACAAGCAAGTCACTGCTCGAGTAGCCCGGTTCTTTCTTTCAACAAATTGGCGGCAAATTATCATATATTATCAACCACCGTCTGCACTAGATGGCTCAATGGGCAGGCGCACAAGTCGCCGCCACTACATTTTGGTTAACTTCAAAAGAGCCAGTTGGGATGAACCATTGGCCGAGTTGCTGACACAGCTCATACGGGATCATCTATAACCTGCCACAGTCACCTCAACCTTCTATAGATTCACATCGCATTAACAACGCTAATGATATACATCTTATGCTATGATCAAAATATGAAGAATCTCAAGCCAACTTTTCGAGTCGTCTTAAGACTCGAGGGCTATGATGACATGATTCAGTAAATGTTGCCAGTTTTAGCAAAATTCAAGAACTCTGGGTCATTGGAGGGAAAAATAACCCGGCCCTGGAGGCTACTACCCTGTTGGTGAAAATTTGATGGCCGTTAGAAAATTTCTGGCTTAAAAAAGTGATTGACAATCATAGAGTTCAGGCTCAATAGAAGAATTCTGGGTTATCAGGAAGGATTCTGGTTCAAAATTCGATTCAAGGGAAATCTGTCTCTCACAAAGCTTTAAAGCTCTCAATATCCGGTTTGAAATTCCAGTTCAAAAAGAATTCATCTCTTGCAAGTTTGAGTTCTCAGAAAAAATAAAGGTTGCCGAAGAGAACTTGTTGCCATGATGCGCAGTTCAAACATGGGTATCCTGCCTTATGGATTATCTTATTATGGTTACATGGGGGCTTATTGCTCACTGAGCGAAGCTATGATTACCCTTTGACCCGGCTTATACGCCATGCTTACAAAACACATGGGGGCTTGCTACCCAGGTTAAAGGGACCAAAGAGAGTTTGTTGCACAACACAACTCAAACATAGGTACCCGGCGAGCACAGCTCAAAAATATTACTTGGGGGCTCTTTGTTCAACGGACAAGAGTTTTTATGACCTTTGTAATAGGCTTAAAAGCCAGGCTTGGAAGCCAGGTGCGTTCACCTAAAAACCCGGGTTATCCTACCTTTTTAAGTCTGCCACTCTGCCCAGGTAATCCTGGAATGACCCGCCGTACTTTTGACAAGCAAATCTTATATAGACCCTGAACTTGTCAGAGCTAAAACGATGATTGGTTATGTGAGGCTCGGCTTATAAGGTTTGTATGAAGGTTTAACTCAGTGGCTGTGCGGCCCTTGAAAGCACTTGATTTTTAGTCCTGGCACCCTATGAAAAGCCTTGTTTTTCTTTCGATTTCTATTTGAAAGCTTTTGAGGTTTATCTTCTATGACATGTTAATACATGTTTGAAAACCGATGCAGGCTGTGATGCCTTATGGTTCATATATGAAATTATTCTATGTTTATTAACCCGGCCTGGCTTTGGACTATAAGTCGCCAGTGTATGATGAGAAATCATCCGGTGTTTATTAACCCGGCCTAGCTTTGGACTATAAGTCGCCAGTGTATGATGAGAAATTATCCGGTGTTTATTAACCCGGCCTGGCTTTGGACTATAAGTCGCCGGTATATTTTGGATTGCGCCATTGGAATCATGCGCTTATAAATCATTGGATTATTACATTCACTGGGATGGCAATGTAAGCCAACAGTATAAATCAATCCTACAAGTATGTTTTCCTGGTTATATGAATATGCGAGGTTGGATAACCCGCCCTGGTTTTTAACTTCAAAGTTTCCAGTATGTTTAGGCTTGAATGGCCTTAATGCTAGTCTTTTCCATAATTGCATAAGACTATATTATATTTGGGTTGTTACCCGCCCTGGCTTTTGACATTAAGTCATCAGGGCATATGTTGTTTAAACTCTATGCAGGATTTGCAGAGCTATGACTTACATAAATGATTAATTTCAAGCCCATCATCAAAAATTGAAATTGGTGTCTCAAAAGGGTTATCAATTATTGATTTTCACAAAGGCTATAAGCCGCCGGGTTACAAACATCCTGGATTACAACGGATGCGCATTAAGTCGGCATCGGCCAAGAGCCACTGAGTATTTAAACTCCGGATTTACTTGTCAACCGATAAGGTATTCAAAATCATTAATAGACAAACCTGGCTGGATTGTCATGATGATATTGAATGATTGAGATTTTCATACCGGATTATATTATTCAAATCTTGAATAGCCAACATGGCTGGATTTTTATTATGGTTATCAATAACCAGTATTATAAGTGAGGTTTTCAAAGTCGCTTCAGCGTAATGGTTATTATTTTATCAATGGATATAATTTATTCTAGAATGGAAGGAATAGTCCCGAGTCACTGCAGGCTTACGACCCGGCACTTGGGGGCTACATTATTCAAGTGGAGATTATGTCAAATATGCAAGTCCCATGTCACTGCCAGCATGCACTGTGGCACTTAGGGGCTAATGCAAAGTCATTTTTACTGGCCTTATTGAAGATCCGAGTCATCACATCATAATGAGCCGGCCCTTGGGGGTTATCAATTGCTCCTGTCAACAATTCAAGGTACACAAGTCTTAATCCATTATATTGAAGGGTCCACTGCTCAGTTGGTAAAGCACAAAGCTCTTAACCTTGTGGACGTGGGTTCAAGCCCCATGATGGGGGTTACATCATATGATGTTCTTTTCAAAGAAGTATATATAGAGTCCTAGCTCAATATTATCTTACTGAGCCGGCCCTTGGGGCCTACACGTTGCTGTTCAAGTCTAGATGATCATATCTACAAAGTCCCTGCTCATTATTGCATAATGACCCAGCCCTTGGGGGCTACACTGATTGAAAGTTTTTATGAGCATAAGGCAATTACAAGTCCCAGGCTACTGCAAGCATGACAACCCGGCACTTGGGGGCTACATATGTGGAATATTCAGTTTTTACTAGTGATTGAGATGAACAACCTGAATTTCTTCAAGGTTGCAACATTTATATTGAAGCAAGTCTTAAGCTGTTACTATGCTCCCTTCTTAAGACTTGGGGGCTACAGGTGATATGCATATAAAGGAGGAACATCTACTGATCAAAATAAAGGAAGACAACCCCAAATGCTAGATCCCCGATCGTCCCAACTGGGCTCCTCTACTGATCAACAGGACACGAAACAACACAACGAACAAGATCTTCATCGAGCTCCCACTTGAGATCGGTTGCGTCACCTGCACTGGTATCATCGGCACCTGCAACTGTTTGGAAGTATCTGTGAGTCATGAGGACTCAGCAATCTCACACCCGCGAGATCAAGACTATTTAAACTTATGGGTAGGAGAAGGTAGTGAGGTGGAGCTGCAACAAGCACTAAGCTGGTATGGTGGCTAACATATGCAAATAAGAGCGAGAAGAGAAGCAACGCAACGGTCGTGAAGCTAGAAGTGATCAAGAAGTGATCCTGAATCTACTTACATTCAAGCATAACACAAGAACCGTGTTCACTTCTAGGACTCCGCCGAGAAGAGACCATCACGACTACACACGCGGTTGATGCATTTTAATTAAGTTAAGTGTCAAGTTCTCTACAACCGGACATTAACAAATTCCCATCTGCCACATAACCGCGGGCACGGCTTTCGTAAGTTCAAACCCTGCAGGGGTGTCCCAACTTAGCCCATCACAAGCTCTCACGGTCAACGAAGGATATTCCTTCTCCCGGGAAGACCCGATTAGTCTCGGAATCCCGATTACAAGACATTTCGACAATGGTAAAACAAGACCAGCAAAGCCGCCCGATGTGTCGACAATCCCGATAGGAGTTGCACATATCTCGTACTCAGGACACACCGGATAGGTCAAGCTACGAGTAAAACCAGCCCTCAAGTTGCCCCGAGGTGGCCCCGCAGGTTGCCCGGTTCGGACCAACACTTACAGAAGCACTGGCCTGGGGGGGGGGTTAAAATAAAGATAACCCTTGGGTTGGCCGACCCAAGGGAAGGGTAATAGGTTGTTAGGCAAAAGTAAAACCAAGGTTGGGCCTTGCTGGAGGAGTTTTATTCAAAGCGAACTGTCAAGGGGTTCCCATAACACCCAACCGCGTAAGGAACGCAAAATCAAGGAACATAACACCGATATGATGGAAACTAGGGCGGCAAGAGTGGAACAAAACACCAGGCACAAGGCCGAGCCTTCCACCCTTTACCAAGTGTGTAGATGCATTAATTAAATAAGAGATATTGTGATATCCCAACATATCCATGTTCCAACATGGAACAAACTTCAGCTTCACCTGCAACAAACAACGCTATAAGAGGGGCTGAGCAAAGCGGTAACTTAGCCAAGCAATGGTTTGCTAGGAAGGTGGGTTAGAGGCTTGACATGGCAATATGGGAGGCATGATATAACAGGTGGTAGGCAGCGCGACATAGCGATAGAGCGAACAACTAGCAAGCAAAGATAGAAGTGATTTCGAGGGTATGGTCATCTTGCCTGAGATCCCGCAAGGAAGAAGAACGAGTCCATGAAGAAGACAAACGGACGGAGTCGAACGAATCCTCACAACTCCGGATCAAAACCGAAGCTAACGAGAGAAGCAACCCGGAAAGAAGCAAGCAACATAGTAAACAACCACCACATAAACATGGCATGATGCACAACCAAGTATGATGCATGTCCGGTTTAATGAGGCATGGCATGGCAATGTGTATAAACAATGCTACAAATTAAGTGGAGCTCAATATGCAACGAGATTCGGTGTTGCATATTGATGGAACACCATATTCAAGTTATTTAGTTTGATCTCGTTTATGTACCCAACAATATTAAATGTTGATTAACATGGCAAGAGGTGAAGCATACATAAACTAACTATCTAGTCAAGTTTAAATGAGGCCGGAAACAACAAACAACAATTCCGGAAAATCCTCATGTGCATATTTTAGAGTTGGTACTGTTCTGCCCTATACAAAATTTTAGAGTTATTAAACATGCAAAGTAAAGCCACCATGTTAAACTAGGCATTTTTATACCCTATTTACATAGAAAGTTTATTAAGTTTGGAGCTACGGTTATTTAGTTATGAAATAAACCATTTAAACATGGCATTTATGCAAATTAATGCAAACAACATTTTAAACATTGCAAACATGCATGAAAGTTGGATATTGTGAAACTAGATCAAATTCTAAGCATGTTACATATATGACAAGTTTTATTTGGATGCATGGTTCAAAAGTTATTAGTAGTTTAAAATAGGGACAGTTCTGTAAATATGCAAACCTCTGAGAAATTAACAAATCGCTGACAACAGAAGAAAAAAATGAACAGGCCGAATCAGAGGCCGGCCCAACAGTGCAAGGGGGGCTCGGGTGCTGCCTCACCAATGGTCCTTGGCCCGTGAAGGTTGGCAGGCTTGACGCGCGAGCTGGGCCGGAGGAGCGGGCGAAGGACAGGCACTGCTGGGCCTCGCGCTCTCATGGCCCACGCGCTGGCCAGCATGGTCAACGGCGATGCAGGCGAACGCCTGCGAGCGTCTCCTCCTGCTTGAGGCAGAAGCAGGGGAGGTCGGCGAAGGCGCAAAACCGGCAAGGGCAGCGGATCCAGGTGAGGGAGCCCCTTCCCAGCCAGATCTGGCGGCACTGGCGACGACGTTCGCAAACGGCGGTGGTGATTCCTGTAGAGCCATGGGAAAGAGAGTGAGATAGAGATCGTGAGAGCAGGGAGGAAGAAGAAGACCGACGGGAGGAAGGGAGCGAGCGGCGGGGCTCATCTGCAGCGGCGGGGCTCTCCTAGTGGGTGCTCCGGCGGTGGATCTCGCCAGCGGGAGGCGGAGCGACGGTGCTGGCTAGCACACGGGACGGCGGCTCGGGATCGAGGGGCTCCTTCCTTCGATCTAGATCGGGCGCAAGGAGGACGGCGCGACGGGCTCGCGTGGACGGCGGCGCGATGCTTCGGACCCGAACGGGCCTGCTACGGGCCGGGAGGGCTGCGGGGAGGTGGTTGGATGGTTGGGCGATGTGGCGGCCTCTTGATGGTGGAGGGCAGCGGCGCTGGCCGCACAGGCGGCGCCAAGTGGCGGAGGCGATGCGGCCGGGAGCGGAAAACGAGGTAGAGGGGGGAGGTGGCAGCGGCTGAGGGTTAGGGGAGGCTAGGGGTAGGTTTAGACTAGGATTAGTCCGAAAATGGACTAGGGGGTCTATATATAGCATGTTTTGCTAGGATTTGGGTCTAGGGGGTTTCTGGAGCGTTTCGGAGCCTACGATCAAGATTGTGCGGTTCGAGATAGAGGGGGAACTAGGTGGGATTTGTGGGCTGTGCAGGAGAGGTCTCGGGCTGAGAAGAGACAGACGGAAATGCAGCCCGACAAGGTTTCCGGAGACCGAAAACGTCCAACGTGTGACCGGCTATAGTGCCGCTATATGTTTAATGGTTGGGCTATCAAACGAGCTCCGAATGTGATGAAACTTGATAGGAGGTCTACTGACAACATAACAACACCGCATGTCAACTTTCAACCCATTCTGAGAACATTTTCCGGCCACTTATAAAATAATATTTCGGACGTGCCGCGGGCGCGTGCAAGTGTGTCTGGACTCAGAACGGACAACAGAGAGAATGAGGAGACCGGGACGGATGCAAGTTTTGAAAACATGATGATGCAATGCACATGATTACATGGTAATATGCAACACGCAAGCAAATGACAAGGCAACAACAGCGAAAAACTGGAAGACACCTGGCGCAACGGTGACCTGCTCAAGTGGATTTCTTACCTCCCCCCTTAAGCTAGTTTGGTAGGGCTTTCTTTTTTTCTTCTTTCTTGTAACCTGGTTACTCCTTGTAATCAACTTGTTGTATCTGTTGTTTTTCAATAAAGTTTTGATCTGCTGTGGGGGTTTTGACCCACAGTTCCCAGTCAAAAAAACGGTCTCGGGGCGTTACAGGTGGGGGGCTTATAGAGGGTGCAGGGGCGAGGAGGAGGCCTTACGACGGCCGAGGTTGGGAGGTCGGGGGCGAGGGCGAGGTCGCCGGGGTCGGGGGCGAGCGCCGGGGCCGGGATCTGGGGCGAGGGCGAGGTTGCTGGGGTCGGGGAGTCAGG